>NC_090752.1:82805915-82890915 GCF_036898095.1 Palaemon carinicauda
CCGACCCCTTAATGTAGGGAAAGATTTTATCTATACACCCCATAGAATGTGTGTTCAAACAATGAAGTACTTGTGCAGAGTCTTCTTTGGAATATACTCATTTGTACAAAGGCTTATTTTTGACCTACTGTCTTTAAACCCCTGAAGAACATATTATGCACTGAGACTTGCTTTGGTAAGTTTTACTCGAAATCTAATGAGTACGTATGAACAAACACTTGCTTGAGCTATCTAAACACTAAATCTCAGTATCACATATCCATACAGGTTTGTTTTCAAAAGTTTTATTCTTTTTTTTTTTTTTTTTTCGCCAAAAAAACCCCGATTGTTTTGACTTCTGACAATAAATCAAATAAATTGATGAAGGATTCATACCTATAACATATATATCTGTTAACACGGGACTAAAATCATGAAGGAAATGATGTCAAGATGCTCTCAGTTGACTTAAACCTATAAAAAAAGGAGCAGAAAAATACTGGAAGTGGCTGGTTTGAAAGATTCGCATAATGCGTTTTAAATGTAAACTCTGGCGCGTAAACTACGACGGAAACCCATTAGACAGAGATGAATATTAAATTTAATGACACAGGAAGACACGGGGACGTGTATTGAACACGAATGTAAACGGTGCATTGATAAAAGTGAGCTGGTGTTTGCACAACAATAATAGCACTTGGATTACGGTGCAATTATTGCAATGCATTGAAACTGATTGCATGACTAAAAGTGCACAAATGATAATGCAAGGATAATACCATATGGATAAAAGTATTGTGTAGTGCATTATTGCCTTCGCCAAATTCGAATATTTTGCAAAGGGTCTGTATTCTCCCGTGTCGTTTGTTTCTTATTTAATTTATTAAGAGAAAATTTACACGAAAAGTACTATACCGATTTTGACCAGACTTGGGTATGACCTAAGGGTAAATCTGTCACATTTCAGATAAAGCACGCAGCAGTACTTTGCAAATACTGTAATGGCAATATTAAGTAAATGGCAAATATTTGTTGAGTTTATTTTTTGTTTGTGAACAATATTACGCAAGAACTACCGAACCAATTTCAACGAAACCTGGTGGACATGTAGGGCATGACCCACGTTAAACTATTGGATTTTGAAGAAACTACATCGAAGTACAAATACGCAGTGAAGTTAAGAGCAAAATAAGGCTGCTTGGCGTAGCGAAGGCATGTTCTCTACTGAGTGCCCCTCTAGTTAACACCGTAAAAATAATGTTGAAAGGATACTGCATGCCAAAGAAAGTAAAGTTAAAGTTCACGGATAACAGTGTATGGAGAATACAATGATAATATAATGATATGGAGGAATGGTCAGTTAATCAAGCAATGAATAATAAGCAGTCCTGATTATGAAGTTAGGCAATGGGATGGAAAATGGGGTCATTATTATATGCTGAGTAAATAATTTTGTCATGATTACAAACATGAGAATATCTCTTGTATTTATAAAACCAACAATATCAAAACCTGTGATGATAATGGCAAGCAAATTTGAAAAAAAAAAAAAAAAAGTAATTTTGGTATTTTAGTGATAACGAAATTTAAAGAAAGGAAATTATATACATATATATATATATATATATATATATATATATATATATATATATATATATATATACATATATATATATATACATATACATATATATATATATATACATATATATATATATATATATATATACATATATATATATATATATATATATATATATATATATATATATATATATTATATATATATATATAGACACCCACATATATATATATATATGTGGGTGTCTATATATATATATAATATATATATATATATATATAAATATATATATATATATATATATGTGGGTGTCTATATATATATATATATATATTATATATATTATATATATATATATATATCAGCAGGCAATTTTGAAAAAAAAATAACTAGAAGAGCACTCTGGGAGTGCAGACCTCCACCATAGCAGCTTATTTCTCGAAACCAGCTTGCCTTTCCCAGAACAAATTTAGACCGCAGGCGTAATTGAAGTCTGTGTGGCAACCATGTGCGAACTTGGGGTTAAGGTTAGGGTTAATTCCGTCGACCTTTTGGTCGACCTTGACCTTTGACCTAGGACTTTCAAAATTGAATCGCCTCCACGTCTCAACATAAAAATTGATCCCTGAAAGTTTCACTACTCTATGAGTGACATTATGGCCAGGAAGTCGTTCATAAACCAACAAACAGACATACGGACAAACGGGTGCAAAAACATAACCTCCCAACTTCGTTGGCAGAAGATTCTGATCTACCAGCTCACGATTATAATATTATAGCAGCACGCCAATATAGTAAGAAAACTCATTGTGATATTCCATTACACCGCATGAGTGAAGATATTTAATGATCATTTAGTAGCAGGCAAATATGAAGAAAAGTAACGCTTATATTTAGGTACCACCCAAATTTGAAAAAAAAAAAAAAAAAAAAAAAAAAAAAAAAAAAAAAAAAAAAAAACCTCAGGCAAACGCAATTCTGAAAAGAAAACTGATTTATCAATATCATAGGAAATAAAGGTAGAGTAATTCTGATCTTTTAGAAGCAAGCAAATTTGTGGAGGAGCAAAATTGATATTGGTATAGAAATCAAAGTAATTGATATTGCTGTAGCACAGGAGATTGATGGTAAGTATATCTTGATATTCTGGCGTGGTAATAAACCATGGGATTGAGGGAGATTATGATACATCTACAACAAATATAAATCATCATAATTAATTCTTATATATATACACACAAAGACACACACACATACACACACACATATATATATATATATATATATACACGCACACACACGTACGCAGCCCATAACTATCAATAACATCAGTAGAATATATATATATATATATATATATAAACACACTTGTACACGTACATATATAAACGCATATTTATACATGTATACATATATATATATATATATATATATAATACATGATGTGGGTATGGTGAATATCATGAAAATTGTAAATTACGATGGATCAAAGAAAAAAAAGGGTGAATTTGAATAAATCTTCTCTATAACTGTTCCAGACACAAACTCGTGAATGTAGATATTTCAAGAAAAAAAAATTTAAATCATTTAGGCAAATGAAAAAAGGGTAATTATGAGGAATAGGATAACAGAGAAACTAATGAAAAAGACAAAAAAATCAAGGTGCCATAAGTTGGACTAGAATAGTAAATAATAAGCAAACACAAATGGAAGAAGTAAAACAACTTTCAAAGAAGAAAAGACTACGATATGAAACAAAACATTTGGTTAAGTTTACAATAAGAAATTATAAAATGTTCTGAGAAAACTGTAAGTATATTAGACCGATTATTTAACAAAATGCAAAAACCAAATTTGTATGTAACAAAAAATTAAAAATAAAACTCTCTCTCTCTCTCTCTCTCTCTCTCTCTCTCTCTCTCTCTCTCTCTCCCAAAATGAAAACACGCTTACCTGCCCCAAGAGCCAATCAGAATCAACTCTATAGATGCAGTGCTTCATTTCGTCCAATGACTTTTCAAGTTTGTTTGGTGTAATACGAAATGTTCTACTGTCACTAAGGAAGTCATAGTATCGACACAGCTGTGGACAACAAATAAATAAATAAATAAATAAATAAATAAATAATCATACAAATAAATTAATAAAGAAATAATATACATATCTTTGTCCATTGGAATTGCGACCAAATATTAACATTAATCCTAATAGTATAATTTAAAAAAGAAAATTAAAAAAAAAAACTAAAATGTAAAATCAGAAAAAAAAAACTCAGCTATAACATTTTACGTTAAACCAAATATTTCTTTACTTTTTAAAAATATAAAAACATTTTGATATACTGCATAGTAGACATAATCCAAAAGCCTCTTCTGCCAGCTTTGCTATATGTTGAGTGAAAAGTTCTTGCAACATAAAAAAAAAAAAAAAAAAGTGGAAATGAAACTCTGTTCTATCTTCGATGCTCAAATCCAATATACAGAAATCCCAGAGTGAATCGACGTCGATCGAGTCACTTTCTTTCATTTCCTCTCGAAGTTTTACGATTCAACTTTTTCCAGTTAACCCAATTATTCTCTCTCTCTCTCTCTCTCTCTCTCTCTCTCTCTCTCTCTCTCTCTCTCTCTCTCTCTCTCTCTCTCTCTCTCTCTCTCTCTCTCGTTGATTCTCTTATTACAAGTTACCTTCCCGGAAGACCCATCCATAGGATATATACTATAGCTTTGTAGCTGGTCTAAATATTATTAAATTCTTGAAACAAAAATTTCCTCTCTCATTATCCTCAAAAAAGGCATATATAAGAAAAATGACCGTTACTAATAATTAAACAGTAATTATAAAACCACTCTAATACGTTTAGTAATTATAATCATACTAATGTACGCAACCCGTCAAAAAAACGTCAAAAAATTTAGATATATATGGACACCGCGCGCACAGATTCAACCCCTTCCCACCCCGTCCCTATTTTCTAATTACAACGAGCCGGTTCGGCAATTTGTAGGAGAGTGGCGTTTCCGCGTGTACTTCTCAGAGTACTGCCTCTCACCAGGGTATGACTACTCCCTCTCCAACTTGACCGTGACAGAAAATAAATATATTTATATACATTATATGGTCAGACACTTCTTTATTATATAAGGGAATATTCTAAATAAATCCACGATTTCAATTCAAATATATAATAATGATTTTACTGTTCGTATCTTCCCGTATGACTCTCCCTTATGTATATTATACTTTGACATCTGGCTATTCTATTTTAAATCAAATTTCTCCTCCGATTTGAAAGCTTCCCACCAAAAATATTATGAATATTGAACCCTCTCCACTCATATTCAAGCTTTTGTTAATCCCCAAATCCCCTCACCATGACGTCATCAGAGGGGAATTAGTGCGTAATAAATCCTGTCAAGATCAGGGGTTATGTCAGAATGAATTCAACTCGACCTAATACATCAAAGGTTGTGAAATTAATTATTTCTAGAAGCTGGTGGGAATACGAGAGATTTACCAGTAACGATCAAAGACTAAAAGATGGAGAGAACTATATATGTATGTATGTATATTATATGTATATACATTTATGTATATGTACACGCACATATATATATATATATATATATATAATATATATATATATATATATATATATATATATATATATATATATTGTTAGGTTGTTTGACTGTCAAACAACCTAGTTTCAATTTTTCTATTTTTAACTGCCCTCTTTTTCTTTATCAAGGCGGGTGTCTTGTTTACTTTTGGCACGTTGTGAGTGACAAGCTTTAGTCAGGTTTGGGAAGCCAGAGGGACCGTTTCTCGGGATGCAGTCGAGAAAGAGCAGCAGACCCAGCTTTGGAGTGTCTCCTAGTTGGTGGTGACTTGTCCTCAACCTGGTCCTCGAGGTCGAGATGGTTTGGAAGCGTTGTTCTTCGGTGGCAGCAAAGTGGCTGTCGTATCGACACTGTCGTGGTAGTTCCCGCAGTGTTCGATGGACGTCCTCGAGGATCAGGGATTATTTATGAATGTTTGTATGTTGGAGGAACCAGTGTAATTATGAGGAGATTCTTTTATTAATTTTTCATTGCTGCTGTTTACGGTGTTTTTGTTATTGAATTCTGTTAATTTTTTTTTTATTTACTTTAACTTTGAGTTGTATGTATTTGAAACTTTGAATTTTAATCTGAATTTGTGGTAACGATCATTTATGTCTCTGTGCTTCCCAATACCTGAACTCATTGTAATTATTGTATATACTTGTAATTATTGTATAATTTTTGTAAAATAAACTAGGTTAAGGTACTTAAGTGTTTTCTGTTTTACCCACCCCTTTGGTTGTTGCAGTCCATTGGTTCATTCCAGTCCCAATTCTTTTAGTATTTTTAAAGAACCTGTTGAACCATTAAGGCGGTTCATAACAATGGCGACCGTGACAGGATTGGGTCTGTTTTGGCTGATGGTTCTGTGACATCTTTGGGGGTGGGTGAGAGTGTGATCTGGAAAAAAAAAATTTTTTTGAATTTTTTTTTTTTTTTTGAGTGTGGAGGTGTTAGGTTGTTTGACTGTCAAACAACCTAGTTTCAATTTTTCTATTTTTAACTGCCCTCTTTTTCTTTATCAAGGCGGGTGTCTTGTTTACTTTTGGCACGTTGTGAGTGACAAGCTTTAGTCAGGTTTGGGAAGCCAGAGGGACCGTTTCTCGGGATGCAGTCGAGAACGAGCAGCAGACCCAGCTTTGGAGTGTCTCCTAGTTGGTGGTGACTTGTCCTCAACCTGGTCCTCGAGGTCGAGATGGTTTGGAAGCGTTGTTCTTCGGTGGCAGCAAAGTGGCTGTCGTATCGACACTGTCGTGGTAGTTCCCGCAGTGTTCGATGGACGTCCTCGAGGATCAGGGATTATTTATGAATGTTTGTATGTTGGAGGAACCAGTGTAATTATGAGGAGATTCTTTTATTAATTTTTCATTGCTGCTGTTTACGGTGTTTTTGTTATTGAATTCTGTTAATTTTTTTTTATTTACTTTAACTTTGAGTTGTATATATTTGAAACTTTGAATTTTAATCTGAATTTGTGGTAACGATCATTTATGTCTCTGTGCTTCCCAATACCTGAACTCATTGTAATTATTGTATATACTTGTAATTATTGTATAATTTTTGTAAAATAAACTAGGTTAAGGTACTTAAGTGTTTTCTGTTTTACCCACCCCTTTGGTTGTTGCAGTCCATTGGTTCATTCCAGTCCCAATTCTTTTAGTATTTTTAAAGAACCTGTTGAACCATTAAGGCGGTTCATAACAATGGCGACCGTGACAGGATTGGGTCTGTTTTGGCTGATGGTTCTGTGACATCTTTGGGGGTGGGTGAGAGTGTGATCTGGAAAAAAAAAAATTTTTGAATTTTTTTTTTTTTTTTTTGAGTGTGGAGGTGTTAGGTTGTTTGACTGTCAAACAACCTAGTTTCAATTTTTCTATTTTTAACTGCCCTCTTTTTCTTTATCAAGGCGGGTGTCTTGTTTACTTTTGGCACGTTGTGAGTGACAAGCTTTAGTCAGGTTTGGGAAGCCAGAGGGACCGTTTCTCGGGATGCAGTCGAGAAAGAGCAGCAGACCCAGCTTTGGAGTGTCTCCTAGTTGGTGGTGACTTGTCCTCAACCTGGTCCTCGAGGTCGAGATGGTTTGGAAGCGTTGTTCTTCGGTGGCAGCAAAGTGGCTGTCGTATCGACACTGTCGTGGTAGTTCCCGCAGTGTTCGATGGACGTCCTCGAGGATCAGGGATTATTTATGAATGTTTGTATGTTGGAGGAACCAGTGTAATTATGAGGAGATTCTTTTATTAATTTTTCATTGCTGCTGTTTACGGCGTTTTTGTTATTGAATTCTGTTAATTTTTTTTTTATTTACTTTAACTTTGAGTTGTATGTATTTGAAACTTTGAATTTTAATCTGAATTTGTGGTAACGATCATTTATGTCTCTGTGCTTCCCAATACCTGAACTCATTGTAATTATTGTATATACTTGTAATTATTGTATAATTTTTGTAAAATAAACTAGGTTAAGGTACTTAAGTGTTTTCTGTTTTACCCACCCCTTTGGTTGTTGCAGTCCATTGGTTCATTCCAGTCCCAATTCTTTTAGTATTTTTAAAGAACCTGTTGAACCATTAAGGCGGTTCATAACATAATATATATATATATATATATATATATATATATATATATACATATATATATGCATATATACATACATACATAATATATATATATATATATATATATATATATATATATATATATATATATATATATATATATATATATATATATATATATAGATATTTATACATTTTCATATGAGAATATTCCTTTGGAAAACATCCAGATATTAAAAATATGTGAAAGTTATGATGTCTGAATATATTCAGATTACAGCATTTACTCTCCCTCTCTCTCTCTCTCTCTCTCTCTCTCTCTCTCTCTCTCTCTCTCTCTCTCTCTCTCTCTCTCTCTCTCTCGCTTCTACAGGATTAGCCTTTGCAAAAAGAGCTTAGCCGAACATCTATCATAATTACCTTTCACCAAAGGAAGTTATGTTTTCACCTCTGTTTGTCAGTCTGAAGGTTTGTCTCTTCCTCAACTCAAAAAGTTACAGGTTCATTTTGATGGAAACCTCAGAATTTGTCAGAAATGGACTAACTCAGAAGTGATTAGATTTTGGCTATGATCTGGATCACTATCTGGATCCAGGTTTTTTTTACTTTCTTATTAAACAGTAGAGTCAATCATATATGAAAGAGGGAAAGCTTGGAACCTAAACTTGAATTAAATGCTAACAATCTTCATTGACGGAGGTTTGAAATCTCGAGTATAGTTTTGGTATATTGAAAAAAATATTGCAATAAGTTTCGGTTTAGAAGTCAGAAGCGTTTCAAAGAATTTTATTTATCCTAATGTTTTACAATAACGGTGAATAAAAAAAACCTTAAGTTCATTATTAATCTTGAATAATTGTTGCATAAACAAGCAGTATGTTATATTGTTCAGCATTCTTTGGGGGGGGGGAGAGAGAGAGAGAGAGAGAGAGAGAGAGAGAGAGAGAGAGAGAGAGAGACCTTCACCCTTAGATATTAATGAATCTGTTTACTACATTCATTTAATATTTTCATATAACAAAAGAATACACCATTAAAGATATGACCAGATGGGGTAAAATAATTCCTTTTCGGACAGTTAAAAAAAAGGGAGATTAATCATTGAACACTTGTAAAAGTACATCGAGTCAGGAGCAACGTCAACATAATCGATTCGTTAACTTTAGATTATGCAAATCTGACACTATTTCTCTGGCAAAGGGTCGCAAAGAAACCGAGTCCTGATGAAGTGTCTGGGTCGTTTGCAAAGTCCAAGATAAAGATCTCGCCAGTCAAACCGGTCCGGTTTATTATTATTATTATCATTATTATTATTATTATTACTAGCGTATGCGACCATCAAAAATGGCGGTTAAATATTTGGGTAGATATGAACACATATGCACACATATTTCACTCCTTCCTACACCTCCCCCTACCCGAGGGACGGGGGTTATACGCCTGTCAATGCCATTGGGAGTGACTGGCTATATATATATATATATATATATATATATATATATATATATAATGTATATATATATACACACACATATATATATACATATGTGTGTATAATATATATATATATATATATATATATATATATATATATATATATATATATATATATATATATATATATATATATATATATATATATATATAGTGTGTGTGTGTCTGTGTGTGAGAGAGAGAGAGAGAGATACACACGCTCTTTATCATATAGGGGAGATTATTATTATTATTATTATTATTATTATTATTATCATTATTATCAACCCAAAAAAACCGGCAACAATTTTCAGTTTTAGTCAAAGGCTGATACAATGCCATTTTCAGGTATGTATTCTAACCTACACTAAAGTGGTACAGTGTCCTCCTTAATCGGGTAGGGTTTACTACCCTCCTATAGCACTACTTATTCGTACAACAACAACAACAACAACAACAACAAATGCAGCCATTTCTAGAACGCTGCAGAACAAAGGCCTCAGACATATTCTGGGGTTTGGCCAGTTTTCATCACCACGCTGGCCAGTGCGGTTAGGTGATGTTGGGAGAGTTTCGTCTGATCGATCAGAGCAAACCAATCTAGTATGGGTGTCTCGAAATAGTGCAGTTTTGCTGATCATGGTGATACGCATAGCTTTCACCACGTTGAGGTATCCCCACTCAGAAAGGGAATACATTAACTGGTGGATATCAATACCAGCAGCAGAATTCGTGGCTATACGATTTTGAGTTACCAGCCACATAGGGCCTGCAGTGCGCTACATTTGCAGTCAAAGTTTAAAGGGCTTCTCTTTGAGAACAACTTATGACACCCATTAGTATTCTGACGCACGATTTGATTAAATAAATTAGTAAAAATCACGATAATTCACTGAAGACAAATCATCTGAAAGAATTATTCCAATGAATCTCTTACTTGGTTTCAACGAAATCGGTTTATTAGTTCTTGATATATTTTGTTTATTATTTAAAGACAGACACCAGTGAATCGTGGAAATGTCATTGCCTGAGATAAGAACTACGACCGGCGTAGTGAAGATTACAGAGGTGATAAGAATGTCACGACTGAGATGGTGTGGGCACGTGTTGAGGATGGATGGTGAGGAGTGAGGAGGGCCTGGGAGGAATCTGTCAGGGGGAGAAAATAGAGAGGGAGGCAGAGAATTACATGGCAAAATGAAGTGAAGGATGATATGAGGATAAGAGGTTTGGTGGAAGAGGGTGCCAATAAGAGAAGACATTGGAGAAGTCGCATCAGGCAACCGATCCCTTAATGTAGGGATATCAGGGGGAGGGGGGGGGGCACACCAGTAAAACGATATTTCCCCCCAATCTCGACTGTAGAGGCCTTGAAGGAATGCTGCAGAATTTTTCTTTAATAATAACAGAGGAAAATAATTTTCCACGATAAAAGCTTCCATTAGATTAGGAAAATAAGGAGAATTCTTATCAGTATATTGGAATTCTTTGCGTTAGATCTGAGTTTTGAGCCTATTGTATAAATACATAAATTATTATTATAATCAATATTAATTGCTAATCTACAACCCTGGTTGGAAATGCTGGATGCTACAAGCCCAAGGGGTCCAACATGGAAAATAGCCCGAGGAAAGGAAATAAGGAAAGATAGAATAATGTACCTAAGTGTACCATCAAACAGACAACTCTAACCCAAGACATTGGAAGACCAAGATATAGAAGTTATGGCACTACCCAAGATTAGAGAACAATGGTTTGATTTTGGAGTGTCCTCCTGCTAAATGAGCTCCTTAGCACAGCTTTGGTATTGGAGTTTTTATTTGAAATATACCCAACTACATAAAATAAAATAGAAATGTGATAATGTTCGCCTGGTCATCCTCTATATCGTTCTTTTAAAATCAAATGAAACCGACACACAAACAAAAAGACACGTAGCTAGATAAACTAAAAAAAAAAAGACAGCCAGATAAACTACAAAAAAAAAGAAATAAAAGACACGTAGCCAGATAAACTGCATGAAAAAATAAAAGACACGTATCCAGATAAACTGCGTGAAAAATAAAAGACACGTAGCCAGATAAACTACAAAAAAGACACATAGCCAGATAAACTACAAAAAAAGGAATAAAATAAAAGGCACGTAACCAGATAAACTACAAAAAAGACGTAGACAGATAAACTACAAAAAAATAAAATGCGCGTAACCAGATAAACTAAAGAAAAAAATAAAAGACACGTAGCCATATAAATTACAAAAAAAAATGAAAAGACACGTAGTCATATAAACTGCAAGTCTTCAGAATAATAAAATTCCACTACAAAGAGGAAGGGGAGACGTGAATCGAGAACAGGCACTAAATTTCCCTGATCATCATTCCTGTGTAACGATGTAATGTCCTTCCCTTAAAGAAAAGAAACAGTTACTGATAACACAGTAAAAAAAAAAAAAAAAGCTTTTTATTATGATAATGTTATCACCACTATTGAGATAACAGCATCCAGAGTATCTGGACAATAGCATCCTATTTGGAACACTATCTCTTTAGTCTTCGCTATCGACATGGGTGACTCTGTAATGACCCCTTTGGCACTCTTATTACCCCGCCTATCGACGCCTGGCCCCCTTACCCCCCCCCCCCCCCCATCCACCTTCCCCCTCTCTCAACCCCCCTCTCCCGTGCTTCGACTTCATCTCTATCCGGTGTAAATGCATTGCCAATAATGCAGCATTACCATAATGAAGTCGTTGAAGGATATTCATCAGTTGTGGTAACGACCCGAGTAGAACATGGGTTTGAAATTTCTTAATTTTTATGATTAAATTTGTTTAAGGATCTTTTATAAATTTTTCCCTTCTAATTAAAAAGAAAAATAGATTTTTTCACCCAAATAGTCATTTGGCCATTCGAATGCAACAGCATTTTGAACGCTCCTTAAACAACCGAAATACTAAAAAAGTCATAATTGTTGGGAGAGGGTAAACAAAGCTGCTGCTCTCTCTCTCTCTCTCTCTCTCTCCTCTCTCTCTCTCTCTCTCTCTCTCTCTCTCTCTCTCTCTCTCTCTCATAAAAAGAGAGCCTTAAACTTTGTGGCACATCTTGCTCTGAGGATGTGCACCCTTTCCTCCCCTTACTGCGCAGCAAGTAACCAAACTTCTGTTAAAGTTTATAGCCTTATTAAAAAGGTACTATGGAAATGAAAAGTTGATTAGTTGATAAAAATAACCTTCTCCCTGGATATTTACAATACCCATATTCTATGAAGAGTTAAGAATTGTTCTCTTAAAATCAAAAACTATTAATTTAATATAATTCATAAAACATAAACATTAATGAAAATTAAACACTTTTTTTCTGGGAGAGACTCTATTGTCAGAATGAACAATTTACAAGTCTCTGAATTTCGTATCAAATAATCAAAGAAATAATATTACCTTATTACCTATAAAGGATATATTAGATTTCAAAAACATCCATTATTAGGTTGATGCCTCTATTATATGTTCTAATTGCTTGACTCTGAACCTAATTACGCAGTACAATTACAATGATAAGGAGATGACTGAATATAATACACTAGAAATTCTTAAGGAATAAAACATCATAATAATAATAATAATAATAATAATAATAATAATAATAAACTAGAAATTCCTAAGGAATAAAACATCGCATGGCATAGTATGTATATATATATATATATATATATATATATATATATATATATATATATATATATATATATATATATATATACATACATATATATGTAAATATATATATATATATATATATATATATATATATATATATATATATATATATATATATTTATAGATGGAGATGGTTTAGGCTTCGCATTCCCCAAGAGAGATTAGTTCACGTAAAGTTCAGTTGGGCTCACAATGCACTGGAAGATTTTAAAGACCCTGGCCTACATGGCTGAGGACTATGAAGCACGAAGTTGGAAATGATGAATGGAGAAGTATCCATTTAAAACCTCAGGATAGAGACGACTGGCGGAATCTAACCGCTGCTCTTTGCGTCAATAGGCGTAGGAGGTGTTTGTGTGTGTGTGTATATATATATACATACATATATATATATATATATATATATATATATATATATATATATATATATATATATATATATATATATATATATATTAATTAAAAGATCAAGATAGATACAACGTATAGTTAAGAAAAATACAAATTATTTCCAAATTTGTTATATTTTTCACCTGTTCACACTTATCTTGACGGGTAATTACATAACTTTTTCTCGGAGCTGCTTAAGGAATTGAGTTATGTCCTGGATGTGCTGTTTATTGTTGGGGCTGGTGATCAGGGTGTTGTCAACGTAAACAATGTAGGAGGGTAATTCTTCTTATTTTGAAGGCCAAAACAGCTTTGATTGAGAGTAAGTCCTTATTGGGGTGATGATTGCCGTCTTTTCTATGTCCCATTTTGTTACCGAACTTACTATTACTGTACCTTTTAAGTCACCGGTAGCCGCCACAAGGATGCCATGTGCTCAAGATAGATACAACTGGCGAAATCTAACCGAGGCCCTTTGCGTCCATGCGGGTAGGAGATGATGATGATGATGATGATATATATATATATATATATATATATATATATATATATATATATATATATATATAATATATATATATATATATATATATATTAAAAGCTCAAGTTAGAGACGACTGGCGAAATCTAACCGAGGCCATTTGCGTCCATAGGCGTAGCAGGAGATGACGATATATATATATATATATATATATATATATATATATATATATATATATATATATATATATATATATATATATACATATATATATATATTATATATATATATAATATATATATATACATATATATATATATATATATATATATATATATATATATATATATATATAATATATATATATATATATATATATATATATATATATATATGTAATAGTTAGAATAGTAATATTACATGTTTAAAACAAATGACGTAATATGTCATGTTGGTTGGAAGAGCTGACCGTGAGATTTGCTATGGTCACTCAAATTGTAAGCAGGATGTAAGATGCTAAGTTGCCATTCTTTCTTAGTGTCAACACATTGTCTCTTCGTGTGAAAGTTTGTGACGTCACCGGATGCAGGTGTCTTCCGATTCCGTCACTTGGTTAAGAAAAAGCAAGCATACGATATTTGTGATATCGGTAATTTATTCAGTTCATATCTAAACTTCACCAGAATTGGTCATGTGGACCAACACAGCTTCCTCCAGTGATGGAGATGTTTAACTCAGTTGTTATTCACAATAAAACTTAAAACTACTAAAATGTGTTCAGTAAACCATTCAAATACATCTGAAAACAACTCATACTCAAATGTGTGCTTAAGACAGTAGCACATCAATAAATGGTGGCAGCGATTAAACTCAAAGACAGCGGTTAAACTCTAAGGCAGCGATTAAACTCTAAGAATTAGAGAAATATCTTCAAGACTTCAAAATAAATAGCTGTAAAACCAGAGAATGATCTTCAAGACTTCAAAATAAAAGCTGTAATACCTGATAAAGATCTTCAAGAACTCAAAACTTTCTACAAGAATCTACAATTTTGACTAAGTCCAACGGAAATGCTAACACCAACATATGTTAGTATACAAATAGAATCTTCAATCAACATCCTAGGAAACCCAAGGACTGGCATTCAACTATTGCAAGACATATCCAGGAAGAACTACAAACAACAAGAAACTAGAACGAGACATCGCTAACAAAACATCAAGAGAGAGAGAGAGAGAGAGAGAGACGACTCGACTTCATATATAAGCTAAGTACAGAGATTTTGTATTCATTTCAGTTTGTGCAGTGAAGTGTAGTTATCACAAGTCGTTAGTCAATTATTACTGGGGTGAGTGAATTCCTAAACTTTGTTATAAGAAACTCCGAATTCTCATTTTGAATTTTTCTTTCTTTGTGCTAATTCCTTTTTCTTTCATAAACTCTTGGGGGGAAATGTATTGGGATTAGTAACATTGTTGGGGGAATTTTATTATACATATGCGTTTACGCAGTGGGCGTCTGTACTCATATAGATATTTTGATAGGATTGAAAGGGGTCAAAGAGATAGAAAAAAAAAGAATACAGCAGTCATGGCTCCTCCTGTCAGCCCTACCCCTGGACCTAGTGGTGTAGGCCAGGCTAATCCTCCTCCAATTGTGACGCTTGTAAATGCCAGGTCAGCAATCCTTCCTTTTCAAGGCCGTGTCAACGGGTTCTTGCCACAAAATGTGGAGTCATGGATTTCATCCGTTGATGCCCATTTAAATGCCAAACAAATCGTAGATCCTTTTGTACAATTACAAGAAGCTAAAAGTTTTATAGATTTTTCTAAGGGGGATGCGAGTGCGTATTTAAGAGGTGTTTCATTTCAGGAAGCAGTTACTTGGGATGATTTCAAAGTTAGGTTACGCGCGATCTATGGGGGTGAGGAAGCTTTGGATGTAGTGTTAACGTTAAGAAATACACTTAATCAAGCCACTATGAATCGGCTTAATGTTGTTGAGAGAGCAGCTCTCATAGCTGATAGGCTTAACGAATATCAGGACATTTTAGGTAATTCCACAGGATCACATTCTTATAGTCAATGTTACGCGCGTAAGACACAACAATATCCTAGAAATACACAGTCAATTCCACAGTCAGTTCCATATGGAAATAAAAAGAAAAATCCTCATTTTAACAATAAGAAGAAACAACAAAATGTCAATGCAGTTCAGAGTCCGAAACAAACAAACACTTCTTCAAATATCGCTGAGCCTGGGCCGTCAAACCAGACCTCGCAAAGTCAGCCTAATTTTCAGAATGTGCAGAGCAAAGCAAATACCACATAGTTAACTCTAGAGGGGAAGAGAGTGATGTTGGGTCAAGGTCATTTATGTCAACATCAATAGTATTGAATAATCAATTTAATGTTTTATCAGATAATTGTGAGACAATAGATTTTCCTATGAAACACACGGCCGAATTAAGTAAAACAGTGCATGCTCCCGTAGATTTGCAACGAATTCATACAATAATAAGCCAAAATGAGTTACGGCCAACCTTATATGCTGTAAATTTAGAACACAAATCCTTTACGTTATTTTTTGACTCTGGTAGTCCACGTAATATTATGGATTTGAAGACGCATCATTTGTTGTTTTCGAACTTTCCGATTGAAAAATCAGGAATTAGACTTTCAGGTATAGGAAATAATGAATTAAACGTCATAGGCATAACTCATGTTCAGTTCAGAGTCGGTAATCGCACGTTTGCCGATACATTTGTTGTTGTGAAAAACATTAATATGTATCCAGCTGTAATTATAGGATACCCATCTATGGGAAATCAAAACATTATCTTAGCTCCTGCAAAGCACGGCGTGTATATCAAAGGGAAATTCTATAAGTCTTCTAATACTTTAAAGTCAGTTTTGGATAAAAAGGAGACGACAAATGTAACCGTAACGTACGTTGAAGAACCAATAACTTGTCTCACTAATAAAGAATATACGCGACCCAGCAGAATTCTCGTTCACCCGTAATATCATCTTGCACGCAATATATCGAACCAAACATACCTTCGAATTTAATAGTGCAAATAAAGAAAACACTACCGGGATCTGAAATATTAATCCTTTCCGATACTTTGAAAACTAACGGATTGTCTGTCACACAAGCTATTTATACAGTAGGCTCACATCAGCAATGTAATATCGAAGTCTGTAATCATTTAAATAACACTTTAGTAATTCACAAAAATCAACATATCTTGGATGTAGAAGTTTATAAACATCGTATTCTTACCGTTGCTGAAATCAATCACTCTCAATCAGTTGCGGATGAATCCCTTTTACGATCTATTAAAAATAAAATCAGTAAGGACATTCAAGACGAAGAAATTCAGCAGAAAATTTTTGAACTTTTAAATAAATATACAGATGTCTTTTCCACTACGGATGGATCCTTAGGAAAAACAGATGTGATCGAGCATCAAATAAGGTTAAAAGACAAACAGAAAATTATATATGTACCCTCGTACAGACTCCCTATGAAATTCCAGAATAAAATAAATGATGAAGTAGGTAAAATGTTAGAGGAAGGAGTCATTAGAAAATCAAATAGCCCTTATAATTTTCCTTTAATAGTTGTACCGAAAAAAGATCGAACATGGCGTATCTGCGTCGACTTTCGTCGTCTAAACGAGGAAACGATCCCTGATCGATTCCCAGTGCCATGTACTGACGATATTTTGTCTTTGTTAGGTCAGAATAAATATTTTACCAGTTTGGACTTACTTAAAGGCTTTCACCAGATATCATTAGAAGAAGATAGTATCCCATACACAGCCTTCAGCACAGCCAGGGGACATTATGAATTTTTACGGATGCCTTTTGGTTTACGTTGTGCTCCTATAACATTTACAAGAATGATTAACATAGTGTTTGGAGACTTGTTAGGGGATATATTGCATGCCTATATGGATGATCTTGTAATCTTTTCCAACACCTTAGAAGAACATCTACGTAAGTTAGAACTAGTACTACAGAGATTAAGACAACATAACTTAAGGGTAAAGATTAGTAAGTGTGAATTTTTCAAAACAGAATTAATATATTTGGGTTTCATGGTGTCAAGCCAAGGTCTTAAAGTAGTCCATGATAAGGTGTCGGCTATACGTAATTTTCCCATACCTACTAATGTCAAGGGAATACAGCAATTTCTGGGTTGTAGTGGATATTACAGGCGTTTTATACGCAACTATTCAATAATAGCAGCTCCTTTAACTGATCTTACGAAGAAGGGCGTAGATTTCATATGGTCTGAGCAACATCAACAGGCGTTTAATACTTTGAAAGATGAACTGTGTAGTTCTCCTATCTTAAAATTTCCTGACTTCGGTAAGGAATTCTTCATTGCAACAGACGCCTCAGACTTAGGAGTAGGAGGGGTATTGCTTCAGCAATATGATAAACAGTTTTTCCCGATAGCTTTCTATTCTCGAAAATTGAGAACTTCCGAAAGTAAGTATGCAGTAATAGACAAGGAAGGACTAGCTATTGTTAATTCGCTAGTGCATTTCAAGTTCATAATTTACGGTTATCCCGTTAAGGTTCTTACTGACCATAAACCACTAACAGAGTTCTTTAAAGGCTTCAATCACAGCCCTAAACGAACTCGGTGGCATTTAATCATTCAAGATTTTGGCGCAAGAATCGGGTATTTACCTGGGAAAGCAAATATCATTGCGGATGCATTATCACGCAACCCCGTGTCATCTTGTACGGAGTCTTTAGCTGAATTAATAGATATATCAACATCCATGCCTATTGTAAAAACAATATCTGAACAAGAAGATTTAGGCTGGAGTGCTGAATTGTTACAGACTGAGCAAAGAAAAGATCAGAAAATAGAAACAATTATAAATGCTTTGAAAGGCAATCATAAAGAAAAAGAATATATAAAGTATAAGCAGCAGAATTATGTAATCAAAGATAATATTCTGTGTAGGACTGTGACAAGGAAAACCCGCAATACACCACATGTAACTAACGACCAGGTAGTAGTACCAAACTCACTTGTTTCCACTGTCCTGAATTGGTTGCATTCAAATCCATTACATGGACACCCTGGGTTCTCATTAATGTCACAGAAAGCCAAATCATTGTTTTATTGGCATACAATGCTTACAGATATAAAAAGACACATAGCTAATTGTCGCACATGTCAGGAAAACAAAGGGCATACGAAAACACCTGTTAGCTTAGGAGCTTATCCTGTTCCCAATCAACCCTTTGAAAGAATACATTTAGATTTGTTAACAGGATTTTACGAGTCAGACAGAGGAAATAAGCACCTCTTAGTAATTATAGATGCTTTAACTCGATATACAGAACTAATAGCGCTTAAAACTAAAACTGCGATTGAATGCGCTAGGAAGTTTTACGAGTGTTACATTTGTAAACATGGAATTCCACACATGATAATCTCAGACTCGGGTGGTGAATTTAATAATCACTTTCTTACCTCATTGTGTGAATTCCTCAACATAAAGAAGGTCAATACCATGATATATCACCCAGAGTCGAATGGGCTAGTGGAAAGAGCAAATAGGAAGATATTAAATATATTGAGGGTAACACTAGGGGGATCAGACCCCAACTGGGATATTGCAATACCAGCGGCACTGAGTACTCTGAATCATTCATATCATATATCAATTAAAATGTCACCGCATGAAGCATTGTATGGTACCCCAGTTAGAACACCTTTCCATGTATTAACGCCTACAACTAATCTATCAAATCCTTTAAAAGAATGTATAAATGCAAGTATAAGTCGATATGATATCCTTCGAAAGAATTTAGAAGAATCACAAATCATAATGAAAAGGAATCATGATAAAATAGCGAAACCAACTAAAACATATACCGTGGGTGATAACATCTATATTCAAATCAATGTCAGAAAAGGGCTCAACTATAAACTAACACCTAAGTTTGAAGGCCCATTTAACATTTTGGAAACATTAACGGCCAATAGGTTTAGAATTCAAAACGTAGCCCAACCCACGGATGAGAGAATAGTACCATTGTCTCACATAAGAAATTAAAAAGAAGTGAGGAAAAATTTTAATTTTTGTGACTAAAAGTTTTCTTTTTAATACAGGAGTAATTACATATATTTTTTCTCGTTACAGGTTTCCAAGATGAATTTTTTGTTGTTGGGAGTGATATTGTTCGCTCAGACATTTTTTTCGTATGGGATGAGTTCTAAGACTAAGAATATATATTTTAAATATGGCAATATAGTTGAAAGACAAGAAGACATTTTTATTACATCAACCAACGTAATTGTCGAAGTGCATATGCAAGCAATTTTTCTTCAAGAGAATGATGTCACTAGCTTAAGAACCGCCATTTCAAGGTTTTCTGCATCATTGGATGAGTTGCATAGGAGACATTTTCATTTGACTACTAAGAGTTTGCTTGGATCAACATTAAAAGTTGCAGAGATGCTATCTGATGACTTGAAAAATAAGACTGGAGAGACAGGATCTTTGGCTTATGACCTTTTGATGTGGACTGTAGGACACGAACAAAAAGAAAGACGGAATCCGTTCATTTATGCTGCATTAAGCATCTTTGGGTCTGTTGCAAGTTTAGGTTTAGGACTTTCCAATCGTCTTAAAATTAGTAATCAAAATAAGAAAATTGAGTTCTTGACTCATAAAGATGAATTGATTATGTCAGAACTAAGAGATCAGTTAGCTTCAATCAATAAAATTATGGATTTGTTAAATGAACATTCAGATAATATCGTTCAAATTATGGAAGTACAGGATTTGTTAGCAACATTAACGTATTATGATTCAAAGATAGATCACATACATAACAGAATTGCACATTTCATTGAGAAATCCAAGGATTATGTAGAAGCTATCACGTTAGCAACTAAAGGTGTATTGTCGCCCCATTTGTTGCCTATACGTTACTTAAAATTAGTTCTGGAGAACACTAGGGATAAACTAGGCTATGTTCCTTTGTTAGACGAACATAGGTTAGAATTTTATTACAGCCTAATTACAGTAAACGTAGATAATAACAAGATTAGGATTACAATACCCTTTGATTCTTCTGATGCCTGGCAATCTTACAGGATATCACCATTTCCGACTTTCATGACGAATCACTCAAATCCAGTAATATCCAGTTTGACAGGACACGTATTGATTTCCCCAGACAAGGAAACATATACGGTCATTAAAGACTTAAATCAATTAACTCACTGTTCAGACGCAATGGATAGAAAAATATGTACAGCTGACTCATTTGAATTCCGTAAAAACTTGATGGATTCATGCGAGTTAGGTATAGTGCTAGACGGTGCTCTCTCCCATACAAGTGAAAATTGTCTGGATAAGCTTTATCCCTTTGACAATAAAGAATTCAATTGCAGACTAAATAATGGCTCGTGGATACGATACGACAAGGACGGCTTCAATGTATCATGCCCTGACGGATCCACATCCTTCAACCACATCTTCGTCGCAGCAGATGGCTGTATCGGGACTTCCCCGAATTCCATGGTGACTGGCCTACGGACAATCATCAGAGAACGAGCTTACTTCGCGAACTTCACGTGGACCTCTACAACGCCCGCACTTCCTCTCCCCTATAAAGGAAGTGTGGCAAAACGCTTAATGAAACTTACCGAAAAGGACCACCTGTCGCCGACTTACAAAGAGATTCTTCACCCTATATTACTAGCAGGTTTATGTGTAACGGTGTTAATTTTTATCGCCGTGAACATCCTTGTTTGGCGTAGGTTACGGCACAGCAAGCAGCTACAAAGGAACGAGTTGAATAGCCCTGACAATACCCCCTACCTGATCCAGTTCAAAGCTGTATGAGTGGCCACCTCATTCGCTAAGGGAGTAATTTGTCAGGATGATGTTTGTATGAAAAGCTGATTAGTACGCTAGTAATATGTAATTAAAGAAATTCTCTGCATTTGCATTGTTAAAGATACATTTAAAATAACATTTAAAAAAATAAATAAAATAAAAAAGGATATAAATCATTTTTTTCTCTCGGCATCTAATAAAAATATATAAGCCGGAATGTTAAAAAAGAAAAGAGAAAAAAAAAAAATATAAGATATATAACAGAATCTATGGGCATCTAATAAAATGTATCAGCCCTATATATAAATATATATATATATATATGTACGAAACCGTGGTACGTGTACGTACCAGGAATTCGTATTTGTGCACTAAAAATTGAGTATCTTGTTTCTGACAAAGGTAACAATTATTCTTTATCAAGTTACCGAATCATTTGTAAGTCAGAATTTATTTTGTTTTTTGGTACCATGTAATCATTTGCTAGCAATGTACCATATATATGATCTTGGTTTTATCATGCATTTTTCTTTTTGCTTTGGTAATATCTTTTTTGTATGCATTATTGTTATTATTTTTGATGTGCCTATTTGGACATTCGTCCTCAGTTGGATATAGCTAGTTTTGAACAAAGAATGATACGTATGTCCAGTCACACCTAATAACCATGTTTCGGCTTGTTGTTAAATTTTTGTAAAAAAATTGAGATAGCTGGCCGAGCTTATGTAATAGTTAGAATAGTAATATTACATGTTTAAAACAAATGACGTAATATGTCATGTTGGTTGGAAGAGCTGACCGTGAGATTTGCTATGGTCACTCAAATTGTAAGCAGGATGTAAGATGCTAAGTTGCCATTCTTTCTTAGTGTCAACACATTGTCTCTTCGTGTGAAAGTTTGTGACGTCACCGGATGCAGGTGTCTTCCGATTCCGTCACTTGGTTAAGAAAAAGCAAGCATACGATATTTGTGATATCGGTAATTTATTCAGTTCATATCTAAACTTCACCAGAATTGGTCATATGGACCAACACAGCTTCCTCCAGTGATGGAGATGTTTAACTCAGTTGTTATTCACAATAAAACTTAAAAACTACTAAAATGTGTTCAGTAAACCATTCAAATACATCTGAAAACAACTCATACTCAAATGTGTGCTTAAGACAGTAGCACACCAATATATATATATATATATATATATATATATATATATATATATATATATATATATATATATATATATATATATATATATATATATATATATATATATATATATATATATATATATATATATATAATTATGCAGAACACCTCCGCTATACATGAAAACCTGCTTACAAACCACAATAACTTTTATGATAAATTTTCCAATATCTAAAAACCAGTGTCGAATATATATATTTTGTTAAATACTTTCCTTCGAGCAAGATATTCCCCTTATACTCTGTCACTTAAGTCAGACTCTAAATATCATATTTCTACCCTCAAATAAAAACATTTCTAATTAAATTCCACGTAATGAATAAAATCAATCCCACAGGCTTAAAATGGTTTTACCTTCTGACACGGAAAACTTTAACTGAATTTCACATCAGTTGTTATTATTATTATTATTATTATTATTATTATTATTATTATTATTACTTCCTAAGCATTAACCCCAGTTGGAAAAGCAGCATGCTATAAGCCCCAGGGCTCCGACAGGGAAAATAGCCCAGTGAGGAAAGTAAATGAGGACATAAACTACAAGAGAAGTTCAAGAACAATAATAACATTAGAATATATTTTCATATATAAACTATAAATAACTTCAAAACAAGAAGATAAAAACTTCAAAATAACAAGAGGAAGAGTAGTAGTAGTAGTAGTAATATTAAAAGAAGGAAAATTACCAGACCAATGAATCATGCTCGACTCTAAATTCAATCCTTCAACTAGAAAATGATTCCACTTTTCAAAATTGAACATTTGAAGCGAAATCCACATTAGCCAAAAGATAAACTTTTCCACTGCTGTATCAGCGAAATCGGTGAAGTATAATTTCATTGCCGGTAACACGGCTAGATTATTTCAATATATCCTATGGATTTCATTAACCCTGATATAGAGGCTGACTCATAATACAAATGGGGAGTAATATGTCATACCCGGTGTATAGAGACCAGGCTAAAATGATTATCAATAGCGAACTATTGCTGATTTCAAACAATTCTAAATACACCGTATTACGTAAACTAGGTTTAATTGGAACAGATACGGAACTCGAAATGCATTCAGCAAGAAATCTATGATTAATGTATATCCCTGGCTAAGCCACGGATCTTCAACTGGCAAAACGGAGTAACCGTGATTGATTTTCCATGCGGTATTCCATTTTGCAATTTTAAATTAAAACACTAAATTATCTGTCTTGGTTTCGAATTCTAAAATTACATTCATACATTGTATTGGATATTTAACTGTTCCCTTTTATTCTAAACTGTGCTTCCAAGAAGAAGTATATTTTGCATCTAATCTTATTTCAAAACTACTAATTGATTCTATTCCAATATTACCATGATGTCATTTGGCCAACTGAATATTATGAAGTCTCAACTCACCAGTTCTGGGTAGAAATAAAGTCAACTTTTGCATAATGATACAGAAAATGTATATGTATATGTGAGAGACTGAATAGTCATACGTATAGCAATCCAGTTCGGAGTGCCAGGAGGGAGATACACACACACACACACACACACACACACACACACACACACACACATATATATATATATATATATATATATATATATATATATATATATATATGTGTGTGTGTGTGTGTATGTGTATATATATATATATATATATATATATATATATATATATATATATGTGTGTGTGTGTGTGTGTGTGTGTGTGTATTCATATACACTGTATAGGCACACTTATTCTTTATTATATATACATACATACATTCATATATATATATATATATATATATATATATATATATATATATATATATATATGTGTGTGTGTGTGTGTATATATATATATATATATATATATATATATATATATATATATATATATATACATACATGTATATATATACATATATATATATGTATATGTATATATATTGATATATAAATATATATATATATACAAACACGTATATATATATATATATATATATATATATATATATATATATATATATATATATATATATATACTATATATATAATATTTATGTTATATATTATATATATATATACTGTATATATATAAATATATATATATATATATATATATATATATATATATATATATATATATATATATATCGGGAAGATCTTACTAGAATTAGTATGGATTGACAGGGGTCACTTGCCTTAGATAGGCACAGGGCATCACCAGGAGCTAGATATCCTTTAATGAATCTAACCAATGAATCCTATTAGAGACCCTTATCGTCAGTAGATGTAGGAGGAAATGATGATGATGATGATGGTGATAATGATGATGATATGTATGTGTATAAGAAGACGATTTATAATAAGTTCAAGGATTGAATGTGGCTGTCTTTAATCCTGTTACATGACTAAGTTTACGATAACAATAACTCGAAAACGCTTTACCAATCATAATTGCTCAAATACATATAAATAAGCGTTGCATATTTTTTCCGATACAATTATAAATAAAAAAAAAAATTTAATCAAGTTCTAGTATTTTTTCGCATTTACCATTTAAACTGCTAAATCATGGATAAACCAGCCATGCGGAAAACTCTCACAATATTATCCACTTCATATCTAAATATTTCTTTCATTTTAATTTGCAGTAAAGTTTAGTTTATAAAGAGAAACGTACGAAAGAATTTTATAGTTAATATTTCGTCAAAGCTCAGGCCGGATAAAAGAGGTGGAATTTAGCCAGGATAATTTAAATTGTTTTACAAATAAAGACAATTTATATACAACAAAATTAGTTTATAAGGTGACAGCAGCAGCAAGTCGTTATGTTACTAAAACTCTTAACTATAATAGTAGTTACAATTTGCAATAACAAAAGAATCAGAGAGAGAGAGAGAGAGAGAGAGAGAGAGAGAGAGAGAGAGAGAGAGAGAGAGAGAGAGAGAGAGAGAGTCTGATGCTCCTTAAGCTCTCTTTTACATTACAGTCATGCTTTTCATCATACTAAAGTCACAAGCACACCTCGCTAAGCACATACTAATCAAATTGAATTAGGATGGCCACCAGAAACAAAGACTTATTTTTTCCCAAAAGATTACCGTATGACCAAACTATAGTTTATTACTTAAGGTTGTGGTAGCCCGAGTGGTAATCGCTCCCGCTCACACTCGTTAGTTCCTTTCGTAGATGCAACCTCACCATCCTTGTGAGCTAAGGATGGGGAGTTTGGAGAGCCTATAGGTCTATCTGCTGAGTCATCAGCAGCCAATGCCTGGTCCTTTTTGGTCCTAGCTTGGGTGGAGAGGGGGGCTTGAGCGCTGATCATATCTAAAATAGTCAGTCTCTAGGGCATTGTCCTGCTTGATAGGGAAATGTCACTGTCCCTTGCCTCTGCCATTCCTGAGTGGCCTTTAAACCTTTAAAGAGATGGCGATGGAAAAAGAGAGAAGCTGTTATCGGAATCTCAAAACTGCAGAGGGAAGGAATAACATGTTTGGACAGCCGTGTCGTTAAGAGGCAAATGAAGAAGTTAACATTAGACATGGTAAAATATCAGAATGCCGAATGAGTTAATGAAACAAGAGAAATTATAGTTGTGGGTGATTGGCGTGGTTATCATATTAATGTGTTTTAAGGTTTAATGGCCGCTCATGAATGGCAGAGGCAAGGGACATTGTCAATCTCTTAGCTGGTAGGACAATGCCCTATTATTATTATTATCATTACTTGATAAACTATAACCCTAGCTAGAAAAGCAAGATGCTATAAGCCTAGGAGCTCCAACAGGGAAAATAGCCCAGTGAGGAAAGGAAACAAGGAAATATAAAATATTCTAAGAAGAGTAACAACATTAAAATAAATATCGCCTATATAAACTATAAAAACTTTAACAAAACAAGAGGAAGAGAAATTAGGTAGAATAGTGTGACCGAGTGTACCCTCAAGCAAGAGAACTCTAACCCAAGACAGTGGAAGATCGTGGTACAGAGGCTATGGCACTACGTACGATCAGCGACCAAGAGCCCTCTTCATCCAAGCTAGAACCAGGGAGGGACAGGCAATTGCTGGTGCTGACTCAGCAGACAGACCTATAGACTCCCGCAAACCTCCCATCCTTAGCTCACAAGGATGGTGAGGTTGTATTACTACAAGAAACTATAGAGTTTGGACGTGACTCGATCTCCCGTCCAGCAGAACGACAGAGAGGCACGTTTCCAATAGGCTACCAAAACTCTGAGCAAGTGTTTCATGTAACATTGCCTATGTACAAAATTCAATAATTTCTTTTTTTATTACTCTCTCAGCTTAGAGAAAATGACAGCACGTTTCGTGTCTAATTTGCTTCATGCTTTTATCATCTCAATTAAATCTTATTGCCAAAAATATAAAGTTAATCTTTTATCACGGTATCGGAGGGCAGTTGAAGGTTTCATTTAACATTTGGTCAGCGCTTTTATTATCGCTATTGAACTTCATGTGCCTTTATATCTTTATTTTCATTTTCATGCAGAACCTTCCACGCAGGGAGCTAAGCCGTTTTTACTGCCTACATTATCACATTCCATAACCTTGCAGAATCTTATTCAATAGGATTGCATTTATGAAAATGGATTTCATTTCCCGGTGCTGGGGCCTGTGAGGCAATTCAACAACCGAGTAAAACTGAAGGGAAAGTTAGAGTAAGTTGAACAGCAAGAGGGAAGAAAGTTAGCAGGACTGGGGTAAAGTACAAGGATATAAAGGAAGGCCTCTAGTCTAGGGAACTGAAACTGAGGGAAAAGTTAGAATTAAGTAAGTTGGACAGCAAGAAGGAAGAAAGTTAGCGGGGACGAGGTAAATTACAAGGGTATAAAGGAAGGTTTCTAGGGGACGATGTGACACTAGGGCGAAGAACAAGTTAAATGGCGGAAAGGAAGAGGGAACAAAGGGAAAGTAGAAGGCTATAAAGTAGATGCAGCTAAGGCTCCGTACACACGGACGAGTTTTGCTCGACGAAGTTTCTTTCATGTGACGTCAGAGGCATAGAAGCAGAGTAAAGTTCGGTATAGGTTTTTTTTTTCGTATGATTACCGAAGTAACGAGAAGTGTGCTCGTTATTGGTTAAAGACTTGGGAGATGTCACTGCCTGATGTACGAAGTTACGTTTCTCAGCAATGCCAATGAGATACATTTTTTTTTAATACATAATTTTCAAGTTAAAACATTTCAAAGTTTTATTGGTCCCGTGAGAATACAACAGCCAGTGTCCCAAATTTATGTTGGCGCAATCTACAGCGCAAGGGGTGTGGGAGCTAAAAAGAGGTCACAGCACTTCTAATGCAAGGGGTGGGGAAGCTGAAAAGAGGTCAAAGAACTTCTAATGCAAGGGGTGTGGGAGCTAAAAAGAGGTCAAAGAACTTCTAATGCAAGGGGTGTGGGAGCTAAAAAGAGGTCAAAGAACTTCTAATGCAAGGGGTGTGGGAGCTAAAAAAAGGTCAAAGAACTTCTAATGCAAGGGGGGGGGGGCCTAAAAAGAGGTCAAAGAACTTCTAATGCAAGGAGTGTGGGAGCTAAAAAGAGGTCAAAGAACTTCTAATGCAAGGGGTGTCGCCAGTGAGGCTTTGGGAAGGCGCGGCGGCGTCTGTGCTCTTTCTGATGCGTAAACTTAATTAAATGCAAGTAAAAACAGGACATTAAATACGTATTATAAATACTAAACTCTTTCTTATCTTGACAGCACAAATGAAATCTTACAAGTTCCAACATGTAACTAAGCGCTCCCGAAACACGAGTCAACCTTTTACTTCTGCTTGGAGGATATCCTCGCAAGTAAAAGGTAATCATTATGAATATGGAAAGAAAGATTTGCTTACAACTTCTACCTTTTGCTTCAGAGAATTACCTTGTACTTCTACCTTATGCTTACTAGGATATCCTTCATTTTTATGAATACCTCCCAATAGCATTACAGTGTATGGCCGTGCATGAAACACGTGCGGTACATGCTTACACTTTAGTGCGTATTGATAAACCCATGAATATTTGTTTCCTCAGAAACATGGAGAAGCATCAAAACACGTCTGCTGCGAAGGTAAGTTCTGTTCGCGTGCATACATGACGAGTAACTTCCTAGTCTGGTAGACAGGGAAAACGTAGAATGTCATTCTCGTCAGGGAACTGCATTCAAATATGCAGAAAACAGTTACAAGATCCATGATACCATAGCGATGACGAACTGATCGCTTCAAGACATTCCAACTTCGCTCTTTTCCAGATACTATGTCACATGGTTGTGAAGTCATAGCTCGCCAATCATAGGCGAAGAAATGATATTTTCATAATAAAATAAATTTTTGAATATTCATACCCACTGGTTATATAATGGCCAAGTCCCTGGACGCCTCGGCAGGAAATTCAAAATCTCTTGCGCACCTAGCGCAGATATGCCAGGTGTACCCCAGCGCCCTCACGGTACCACAGGTAGAACTATACTCAACCAATTCAGATTTTCCATGCCCCATGGTCTCTAGAGGGGAGGAGGGTGGGTCTAAAACTTATATAATCAGCGGGTAAGTATAATCAAAAATTTATTTTATTATGAAAATATCATTTTTAAATATAAAACTTACCCGCTGGTTATATAATGGCTGATTGACACCCATTGGTAGCGGGTCAGAGACAGCTGCATAATTGGAAATTCACTTAAGAGTTACATAAACAACTTAAGCAGTTCTAACCTGATAAGGAAGCTGACAGCAATGCTCTGCCTCATTTTGTCTGTTATCCTTAGGAGATCCAGTGATCCACTCGGGGCTGATGATCTCTAGGAGCTGTCAAACGGTACAACCACCTATAACATGACAGGACCTCAACTAATACCCTTGTTCCGGGCGCTCTCTAGGAACAAAATGACCACCTGACTAGGTCAAAGATTGCGGAAGATTGCCGACCAATCTTCACGTACAATCATAAAAACATATACTGTATAACAGTTCTAAGAGAAGAACAGGGGTACTAGGAATTTAGGGAAATGTAGTGGAGAATGTTTCACCTACTACTGCACTCGTTGCAAGTGATCCCAAACCGTAGACGTCTTCATAAAGAGACTGGACACGGTAAAAGTAATGCCATGCGAATACAGGATTACCCCTTCACAAGACTGTATACGCGATGCTTTGCAGAGAACAGTTTAGTTTAAAAGTTACAGAAGTTTCTACAGCTCTAACTTCGTGAGTCATTACTCTTTCAACATCTTATGATCTGTCATCCAACCGTGTGGAAGAACCTTTGTAATCAAAGTCTATGCGAGATGATAGAATGTTTTAGACATGGATAGCGCAGGCTTCTTGACCGTGCACCCAAGAGTTATGAATAGACTCTTAACTTCTTTGTTCTTCGTCCCAATAAAACTTCATCGTTTTAATCGGGCAAAAAACTCTTCTCAGCCCATCACAAACCAAATTCGAGAGAATAGTGATCCCGAAAGATTTAGGCTATTCATGAGAAAGATGTTTGTTAATGCGCAAGAATCCAGGTTGCAAGGTACCTATGGCTTATCCAATGTGAAGTCCGTGTTCTTGCTAAAAGAGTGAACTTCACTGACTCTCAACTATGGTAGACTTACTCAGAAAGTCTCCAAAGTTAGGCCTTAAAAAGAAACCAAATGTAAAGGGTCGGATCTGTCACTACCGCGAAACTCCAAAAACGAACCCTAAATTTCAGGCTGGCGCATCTTGCTGATGCCTCCAAGTCCTCTCAAATGATCTGAGAAGATCTATAAGGTCTCTATTTGATAGATCCAATCTTCTGTATCTGAAGACAAATGCCTGAATACTCCTGTACCCTTTGATGGTCGAGGAGGAAAGAAAATGTGTTTTCTTCTAAGGTCTAAGAAAAAATAGGCCACTTGTGTTAGAGTTACCTAATAAAGAGCCGGCTCTAGCTCTACACCACTCCATAAAACACTCTAATTGGGTAGGAAAACCTTGAGGCAAATGTCCTTTGTACAAGCGAAAGCCTCAGCTGTCTCCTTCGAACAACCCTCTAGATCTTAGGGGTTTTCCGAAATACTGGAGGCAGCTAGACCTAAAGCTTGATGGTTTAACATAAAACGTTCGTGATCCTGACACGGGGAAAAGGACTAAAGACATGCTTCCAGCATGAGTCCAGTATGGTTCAAGCATGCTGCCTACACTCAACATGTCGTGAGAGAGAATCGGGATCTAGAACCACCTCCCAAAACTCGTCCATATCGGTCGCAAGAAACCGATATTAAAGCTAGGCTTGTTGAAAAGAAGCATCAACAACGTGAACCTCATGCTGTGAGGTTAAGACCTGATCGTGTGTAATCAGCGAGTGTTCAACAAACTTAAAGCCAAAGCTTGACACGAGGGAGCGTTAGCTGCGAGGCCAGAGAGACGCGAAGGAGGGACAATAGTCTGTTTATACTGCTGTGAGAAAAAAGACTTGACTGTATGTGTCTAGCATGCGACCATGTCGGATGTGGTTGCATTGCCGTAAGGTGTCAGCATGCTGTATGCGTTCACCTTGTCGTGTGGATACAGCGCTGTGTGGAGGCGACAGCATCGCGTCCGGTCATTGACGGAAAGACGGAACTGATTGCCGAGAGATGTCCGCGTGTAGGATGCGTCCGCATGAGTGATAGATACGCGTCCCGCAGACCGCGAAAATGGGACAACTTTGACTGTTAGCGTTCAACATACGACCAGACTGGCGTCTGCGTCTGTGACTGCGTGAGGGAGAGACCAGAACTTGCGTCTGTGTCTGCGTGACGTCTGCCGTAAGAGAGAGACCATACTGCCACAAGCACCCGCTCTAACGCTTCTCGTAACACGAGCATATCTCTGCGAGGAAGCGTTACTAAGCATAGGAGAACTATGCCTTCTGACACTAATCGGAAAACCGTTTCTTTGATCTATTGTAGTCCTTAGACTCTTTAGGAGAAAATTTTCTCCCCACGAGAATCGTAAACGCTAAACACAGATGAAATACTCTCTCTTTTAGCTCAGACCAAATCTACACTCGCGGGGTACGAGTGCACCAACCCAAGCATGAGCGAAGGCCGGGAGAGAACATCAACCGTAGTCCTGAGAGCGACCTGGGAGAGTCCCTATGACATTTCAAGCGCGCCTTGTGCGCGAACTGACTGTATCCAATGCTGTGAGATACCGTCAACAGTAGTCGCTAGACCTCAGAAGAAAGTAATAGAGCTTTCCCCAAACTGGGGGAGGGAAAGAAGTGTGAACAAAAGCACACTGAGCACCTTTTCCCCCGAAGAACTATGTGTCTTACACGATTCTGGTGCCGACACGTCGCCGCCTTCTTAAAAGAAAAAACTTCCAGCGAACATTAGATACTGCAGGATAAGAAAACATACGACTCCTGAAAGGTCTTGGACAAATTGATTGGTGACTACCAAGTCTAGGTTTTGCGACCTTCGATGAGGGCAAAGCCTTTCCTACCTGAAAGTGAGTCAGAATCCAGAGGAAGAGCTAGGATTGTATGCAACTTGTCTGACTTCCGCTTCTATCGCGGAGAAAAAACACACTCGATTGCTTCCTGTTTAAGCATCAAACACGTTTGCTGCAAAGGAAAATTCTGTTCGCGTGCATACATGACGAGTAACTTCCTAGTCTGGAAGACAGGGAAAACGTAGATAGTCATTCTCGTTAGGGAACTACATTCTAATATGCAGAAAAGTTACAAGATCCATGATACCATAGCGATGACGAACTGATCGCTTCAAGACATTCCAACTTCGTCATTCCAAAGTGGAAAAAGAACGTCTTGGACTGCATCAACAATATCGATCGGCGGAACAGACGTTTAATGCACAAGGTCCGCGAATAACCTCAGACTACCAACCTTCCTTCTCCCAAGGGTTGGAACGTAAGGAAGAGATACAGGACTAGGGGCAAGGTGAACACGAACAAACACCTCCTCCAGAGCACTGCGCTATGTTTACAATCACTAACAAGAGCGGTTTAAAAGCATAATACCTTAAATCATAAAAGATCTGCCCGTGGTGGAAGATATACTTTTACGTTCTATTCTCATAAAAGGCCTTAATGCCCTTTCTGTTGTTGCAGCTGCAAGCGCTGTATGAATCTCTATAGTAAGGTTTGTTATTTTCCTGAGAATGATTTAATGTTAATTTATTAATTTATTTTACCATTAATTTACTAGGCCAACATTCCCTAAAGAAGCCCTTTGGGTTAAAGCATCTTGCTTTCCCAACTAGGGTTGTAGCTGGCCTGTAATAATAATAAAATAAAATAACTAGAGACACCATCAACTCAACTAGCGAAAACTCTGAAGTCGAAACGATGAGAGCAGCAGGTAAAAAATATGAGGGAAACTTTTAAAAAAATTCTCATGAGTTTCTGAAAGTTATTCCCTTCCTTTTACAATCTCTATCCTAGGAAGAGAAGTCTTGATTCTTAGGAATTCACTCCTTATGATTCTGAATTCAGACCTCAATACTTAGAGGTTTTAATTCTAGTTCTCACAACCAAGAGTTAGAGCCGGCCTTGGTCCGAGTATATAAACTCTTTCTAGTTAAGATTTATTTCTTAATATAGCGCCTGGAGCAACAATAACCTAACACTAGACGTTCATGGTCAGGTAGACATCAAAGTCTATTGTCATAGGTAGCGAAGCGTCCATCCGGACGCTGAAGCCTCCACCCCGACGCTGAAGCGTCCACACAGATGCTGAAGCGCCCATACTAGCGCTGAAGCGTCCACACTGGCGCTGAAGCGTCCACACTGGCGCTGAAGCGTCCACACTGGCGCTGAAGCATCCACACTGGCGCTGAAGCCTCCATACTGACGTTGAAGTGTCCATACTGACACTGAAAGCGTCCACACTGACGTGGCGCTTCGCTCCATTCCGTCGACGTTCCGTTTCCGTTGCCGTACCGTTCCGATGACGCTAAACTGGCTCTGCTGCCTGGCGAACGTCAGCGCGTCTGTATAGACTGATACTAGGTGCTATGAGCAGTAGGTTTGCGTTGAGCAGGTAATCGAAGAAAAGCATCCACTTTCCCCCACCACTGAACATTGCGGTTGGTAGGCCGCCTGTGCGACAACAAGAACTCACCGTTAAAACACGACGCCTGTGCGACCGTGTCAAACACCGGAATCGAGACATCCAACCGCACTGTTAACGGCAGGCTGAAAAGACTGCATAAACGAAGATAGATGCTGTTTCATGCCTAACTATAAAGATCAAGGATCAACCTTAGGCGAAGCGTATTAACTGCGTCGAACCATAGCGCTTGCCACTGTCGAGAGACGACACCCATCAGGTGGCGGTGGCGGCACTGCGTCTGCGCCGCATGAAACGTAACACACGCAGAACGAATCTAATTTTGTTTTCAGCTTAGCGCCTTTGAAAACACTAATACCTCGCTTTATCCATTGCGAGGGTGAGCGTTCTGGTGATCGACAGAAAACGCTCAAGAGGACTTCAGTTTGGGTCTTAAAAGACTGTAACGCCTGGTTACCCTCTCGATTCCTTTCGCCGTTTGACTTAACTTCTCCCCTGGGTCCGAGAGCTCGACAGACGTCTAAGGCTAGGATAACGGCAGGTCCGAATAGAAACACTCTCCACTAAATAAAATTCACAGCACAATTTATCACTAAAAAATTTGCACTTTACTCTTTGGCACAAAGATAGTTTAATAATTACCTGAAAATCAAAGAATACACTCTCTCAAAGGAAACGAACTCCATAGGGAGAGACTGATAATTCTGTTACTGGACAATTGTTTGAATGGGAATACAAAAGTACCGAATCCCATAGAAATGTAGCAAAATATTAAATATCAAATATTACATACTACCTTAGTAGGTATAACATTTTTAAAATAAAAGGAATTCCAATAGGAGATGAATCATCACTCATATTATTTGGAACATTTACACTTAATATAAAAACGATCTTAATATTCTACTACGGAAACAACGATAAATAGAATCGTGCACTACATCAATTCGTATAAACATTAAGTGAAAATTAACTTCCTTTAATTTCTGACTAAGGAAAAATACTGACAGGAACGATTAATTTCAAAATAAAAAGTTCCTTTTATATAGTAAAACTAAAACTTGAGAAGTAAGAAGAATGTACTATTCAAAAAATCTCTACGAAATATTGTAATATTGTAACAATACTGATAACTGCGTAACAACTGAACGCTAGTTAATGTTAGCAAACAGATTAAAGATTAACTTAAGAAAACTATTAAAAGGATAAAATTTTCTTAGATTAGTAATTCTTTAATTAAATTTATAACTTAATATTTCAACAAAAGTATTCACTTATGATTCTTTGTAACAGCAAGACGGACTTATAGCCTACGACATAAGGCTGTGACGTCATCAAGGGACGAGAAGTTTACCTTTCGTCCTATGCTTTCGTGAGGTTTAAAATAGGTCGATAAACCTTTTAAAATGACAAATTCGGAGATAATTTGTATTTTTCCTAACCATACAAACCTTAGCTATTTACATTGGGTTTACCTTTTAGCGTAGCTGAAATGGCGAGCCATTAGAATTTAACGATTGATTGATTGATTGATTTAAAGTTTTCAGGCATCCTGACATCTGAGGTCATTGACGCCGGTAACATTTAATTTATGTATACAAAAATAAAAGATAAAATAAAATAAAAAATAAAAGAGTATTCAATTAAAATCATAAAAGTTGAATGTAATAAAAGTTAAATATTTTTCAGAAGACCTGCTTCTGAAATAAATCTAAAAATGCCACTTGCATGGTAGGACACATCATTTCCAAGAATCTTGGCAAGGATGAACCTGCCACCCTCACCTCGAGCCTCAAACAAATATCTATTCCGCAAGTTGTTATAATTGGGGCATTCGGTCAGCAAATGCCTTACTGTTAGAGGTACTAAGCAGTCATCACAATACGGTTGGTGTTGGCCCTTCAGCAGAAACTCGTGTGTCAACCGAGTGTGACCAATACGGAGACGACAAAGAGACGTCTCCCATTTTCGGGGCATCATATTATACCTCCAAGGAGATATGTCATTTGTTATCTCTCGCATTTTATTGCCATCTTGACTATCCCATTGCTGTTGCCATTTATTGCAAACCAAGTTCTTGATGACAGGTAAGAAATCATTACAGGCAATGGGATACCTTCTTGGCAGCAACTCGGATGCAGCCTCCTTAGCCAGTGAATCTGCCTTCTCATTCCCAGACACACCTACATGTGCTGGAACCCAACAAAATTGAACTGTTATACCTCTCCGTCCAATAATGAGAAGCCATTCTAAAATCTTTAAAACTAGAGGGTTATTAGAATTAAAAACTTCCATAGCTTGAAGGACACTCCTTGCATCACTAAAAATTGTAAAATTACCCTCCTTCTCCAATGCTATTTTCTCAATAGCGGTTAATATGCCATACAGTTCTGCAGTAAATATGGAAGCGGTCAGAGGAAGTGCACCTCTACAATTAAAACCATTACTATGTACTCCAAATCCAACGCCAGCATCAGATTTGGAGCCATCAGTATAGATAAAAGTTGATCCTCTATGTTCTTTAACATGTTCATTAAAAAGAGACCTGGCTTCTATGTCTGACATATTCTTCTTATCTCCAATAAAATATTTACAAAAAGATATCTCTGGTAACTTCCATGGAGGCGTTGATGATACCTTGAATGGAAGTACCTTATTTCTAATTATATCCAGACTATTTAATAATCGTTTCACCCGAAAGCCATAGGGTTGAGGAGATTTTGGGTGCAACTCAAAGTATGATGCGTGTCTTACAAGGCTTGCAGTCTGAAAGGCTAGAGAGTTAGGGAGTCTTTGCAATCTAAACCAATACCGAAGAATAGAAGACATTCGGTAAAGGTCTAGAGGTAACTCTCCAGCATCAACAAGGAGACTTGGGATAGGCGAGGTTTTAAAAGCTCCAGTAGACAATCTAATACCTGCATGATGTATCGAGTCTAATATTTTTAACCGGCTTGAGGTGGCTGAAGAATATACCTCACAACCATAACTAATTTTGGAAAAAATCAAGGCCTTGTATAATTTTGAAATAGTACTGCGGTCTGCCCCCCATGATGTATGGGATAATACTTTTAAGATATTCAGAGATTCAACACATTTAGCTTTTAATGCTTTTAAGTGAGAAACCCATGTAAGCCTACAATCAAATATCAAACCTAAAAATTTAGCTTCTCTTGCACATGGTATCCGTTGACTTTTAATGTATATATCCGGGTCTGGATGTACTCCCCGGATACGACAAAAATGGACAATGGTAGTTTTACTTGTCGAGAACTTAAATCCATTCATGTCAGCCCACTGGATAATTTTATCAATAGAGAGTTGGATTTTTCTCTCAACCATTGCCATTTTAGTGCCAGCAAATGATATTGAGAGATCATCCACAAATAATGTTGAGAGAACATCCTGGGGAATGGCTGAGGATATCCCATTAATTGCTAGTGCAAAAAGGGTTACACTCAGCACACTACCCTGAGGAACTCCTTCTTCCTGGCACTTACTCTCTGATAGAGTTTCCCCCACTCTCACTTGAAAAACTCTACGTGAAAGAAATGCCTGAATAAATAGTGGCAGCTCTCCTCTCAATCCCAATTCATGAATGGTTTTAAGAATACCATATCTCCATGTGGTATCATATGCCTTTTCAAGGTCAAAAAATACTGTAACATGGTGCTGTTTGGAAGCAAAGGCTTCACAAATAGAAGACTCTAGTCGTATCAACACATCAGTCGTTGAGTGCATTTTTCGGAATCCACATTGAATCGGTGATAAAATACCTTTCTTTTCAAGGTACCACATCAGCCTTGCATTGACCATCTTCTCCATGATTTTACATAAACAAGATGTCAATGCAATTGGACGATAGTTTGCTGCTAAAAACTTGTCTTTACTGGGTTTTAAAAAGGCTAAAATAATGGCTAGTTCCCAAACACTTGGGTAACTATGATCATGCCATATTCTATTAATAATACTTAAAATAAATAGCTTTGTATTAAAATGTACATGTTTAATCATTGCATATGGAATTCCATCGGGTCCAGGGGCTGTATCATTGCAATGAGCAAGTGCGGAATCAAATTCTCTTTCAGTGAAAGGAGAATTATACGACTCTTCCCTTCTTGTTGCAAAATTTAAAATTTTCTTTTCTTCAGTGCTCCTATACTGGTGACCAGGGGCTCCTTCACACTTGCTGGATACATTTGAAAAATGATTAGCCAGGGCATTGCTAACATCATTTGCTTCGGTTACATACTGGCCATTCACCTTCAACACTGGTGGTGGGTTGGGGGTGAATTTGCCAGCTATCTTTTTTACTTTCCTCCACACAGCAGATGGTGGTGTCCTACTGTTAATGGAGGAAACAAAAGACATCCATGACTGGCGCCTTGCTTCTTTCATGGCACGACGGAACTGTGCTCTACATTTCTTGTACATAATTAAATTCTCATCAGTTCTGCGTCTACGCAATCGTGTTAGAGATCTTCTTGTGGCTCTGTGGAGGGCAGTTAGTTCTGAAGACCACCACGGGACGGGTCGTCGTTTGAATAACCCTGTTGTTTTGGGAATTGAATTGACTCCAGCTGTATGGAGAGTTCCATTCAGTAAGTCTATGGCATCATCGATATTTTCAACTTGTCCTGCATCCCCCTCAATTTCGCTTAGTTCACGAAATTTATCCCAGTCCGCCTTGTCAAGATTCCATCGTGGCGATCCCTGTAAAGGTGGACCATTGTTGGTGTTTATAATGATTGGTGCGTGATCACTAGTATGCCAATCATCTAATGTTCTCCAATCAAAGTCGAGAAGGCAATTAGAGCTTACGATTGATAGGTCAATACATGACAAGGTACCTGTCTGGACATGAAAGTGTGTGGGCTCTCCTGTATTAAGGAGTCCCACATCTTCATTTTCCACAATTGATGTTATGATATTTCCCCTCGTGTTTGCTAAAACATCACCCCACAAAGGGTGTCTACCATTCAAATCTCCAAGTAAAAGGAAAGGTTGAGGGAGTTGTTGAATAACCTCCACTAAGTTGTCATACAAAATGTTATCATTTGGAGGCAAGTACAGAGAACAAATTGTATATTTTCGCCCTATGTCGATCTGTACAACCACTGCCTGCAGAGGTGTACGAATAGACAGAGAAACTTGGGGAACATCTCGACGAACGTATATGAGACTTCCGCCATGGCTCCCCACTTGGTGATCATATGGTGTCCTATAACTAATGTATTCGCGAGGGCAAGGGGTATTATGATCAAGTTTGCTCTCCTGTAGACAAATAATTATGGGGGAATGCTCATGAATAAGGAGCTTAAGTTCTTCATATTTGGCCCTTAAACCCTGACAATTCCATTGCAAAATGGAGGAAAAAACTATGGTTTATAATTTGGTACACCCCTTGGATGGAGTCTTCCCATTAGCAGTGTTTGATCTAACACTATTTTTTGGTGGTTTTATTAAAGAGGGTCTTGATAGATTGGGTTTAGAATTTATGATTTTCTTTTTGTCTTTTTGATCTGATTGTTGAGGAGGTTGGTGGACCTCCACTTGAATTTCCGATTTATTTAAATTGACTTCCAGATCAGAAATATCAACTGACAAATCATCATACTTATTTGACGTCGTAATTTTGATATTTCTTATGGAGGGGGGCGAGAGAGATGGAGGTCTCTCTCTTTTCCGATTAGTAGGTTTTGAGCTACCAGGTTTTTGCACCTTCCCCAATACAGGTGCACCTGGTAACTTGGTGTCAAGTGGCATCTCCATCAAATCAGGCAAGGACATGGCCTGGGAGAGGTTAGTACTATTGCTGGTAATGGGGGACGAAGGCTGTACAGAAATGGGCAATGACCCATTTTTAATACGCTGTGGCAAAGCCTCAGAAGGCGATATGATTACCTTGTCATGCAGTACTTTATTATCAGAGGTTGTATTTCTTTTCTTAGGATTACTGGCAGTGCTAGGTGGGGTTGCTGTCTCCTGTGGTAAATTTACCTTTGATTTTAAGGCCTTTGCATAGCTGGTTGATTTATTCAACAATCTTTTTGCATGTCCCACACTTATGTGTTCTAAACTTGATTTGTTTAGGGCAGCTTCCTCCAACTTATACAGTTCGCATCTCCTATCAGTTGATTTATGATTCAAATTGCAATTTGAACACCTGGCCTCAAGTGTACATTCTCCATGATAAGTTTTGGAGCAAATACCACACAATTTTCCATTTTTACAAACTTTGGATGGGTGTCCAAATTTAAAACAATTAAAACATTGCAGGGGCTTTTGTTTGAAAGGCCGAACTTTAATCCTTTCATTTTCAATAAAAATATGGAAAGGTACATCAGCATCCTGGAAAGTGAGTATAATCATTGAAGTTCCAGGAATCTTATGCACTTTCCATACATTTAATGGACACATAGAAAGTATCTCCTCCTCTGTAAATTCGTATAGGTCCTTATTAAAGACCACTCCCCTTCCATAACTAAAATTAAGATGAGGTTTCATTTCCAATGTAATTTCATCACTGCCTGTCTGTAAGTTAGACAGTATTGCAGACTGAGTCGAAGATTTGGCATGGATGAGATAACTGTTCTTCCCAAAACGAGATATATCTCCAGGTGCTATGGTTCCTACTTTTTTTTGGATAAACTTACATATCTTAAAATAATTCCCTATTATCCCTTTAGGTTCAGCTAAGAGCCACATTGGTGGTTTGGGTTTTCTCTGTGAAGGCATGGGTACATTTCTATCTTTTTCAAACCAATCAGCAGGTTTGTACACATCCAATTCCTTTGGGACCTTATCACAAAGAGCTCCCATGATGTTCAATTCGTTAATTTTGATACTACTAATATTACTTATGGCATTAAACGCCTCATCGTGACTTTCAAAAGATATCCAAGAGTCCCATTTTTCATCTCCAAGTCTCATCCTTATTTCCTTTATCAATCCATAGCACTCAAATGCTCTATATATATCATCATAATTTGTCTCTAATGGGATTTGGGAAACATGAAGGAATCGTAGTTTCCCTGTGTTACCCAAATTGTTAGATTTTTTAACATCAGTGGAGTGGTCCTTTTTAGTTCGAAGGTCGTCAACAGAGTTTTCCTTAATTACAGTAGCAGAAGTCGTCAACAGTGCCGGGGGGGAGTCAGCAAATCCAGGGGATGGGGAGTCAGTATTTGAAGGGTCCATATTTAAGGATGGGATTTTCAGGTTTTTTGTTGTTTTGTTGGGGTACCTGCTTGAGAATTATAAGAAAGTATCATACGTTGGAAAGGAAATTTGCATTCTCCACTATCGGCACAATGAGAGTATATTTCCCCGATGGTCCACTCCATACCCTACCCGAAGGATAGCATCAAAACAGATATAGAGGCACAGGTGTAAGCTAAACCCGCCTGTTAGGACTGAGACCAAAGTAATATGGAATCATCCTCCCCATATCTGTAATGATGGGCTTCCGGCCAAAAGCCAAGAGTCCCACCTCAAGGATTGGATCCCCCTGGATTCCGATGACCCAACCCTTGAGAGTAGTTCCGCCAAAAAGGTCCAAACCATCTTTGGGATGGCTGAGATCATCCAATACTCTCATATATAGCTTTGAATGCGAATACCTCCCAACCGTGATCCCTTCTCCCATTCATCTAAGCAGGCAGTAATAACGAATGTGGAAATATCCACGCCATTTAAATAAAATAGAAAAAAAAAATAGATAAATAAATAAATGAACAAATACAATAAATATATATATATATATATATATATATATATATATGCATACATCTACATATATATATAACTAAGAAAAATAATAATCATAGAGATAGGACAGCAAGATGAAAGAAAGTTGATAAAATTAAGAGAAGGTCGAAGTAATATTAAGCAGAAGAAAAAGATGAAAGAGAGAAATTTAGATTCGAACTGGGGGAGCAATTTCCCGAAGTTCGAGAGCCCTCTTGCCCGTCACCAAGATTCAGCACGGGAATGAAATGCCGTGCTGAAGCTCAATGACTTCATCAAGGCATTCTCTCATTAAGAGGGTAGAATTTAACGAGGGTGTATTACCCCCCGCGCTAGTTACCGGAGGTAGGGGAGTGGTAGCTAGCTACCCCTCCCCCCCTCAAACACTGGTGAACTCCTTCACTTCACTTAGAGGTAGGACTTGTCTTTGGGGACAGGGGTGGCGGGCAAATATGAGTAAATAGCTAAGGTTTGTATGGTTAGGAAAAATACAAATTATCTCCGAATTTGTCATTTGTTCCGTAACCGAAATACAAACCACGCTATTCACATTGGGTGACTTACCCCTTAGGAAGGGTGGAAAGTCCCCAGCCCTACTGGCTTTGGCTTTACCCGGGGACTCGGAATCCGAGTGAATCGCACTCGAGAAAAGGAGTCCCTGCACCTCACAAGTTCCTTGCTCCGCAAGGAAACGTGCGGCGTACATAAGCTTGTGTGTGAAGGAAGAAGTGTGACCCCGTCCTAGGCAGTTGACCTAGAGTTCCCGAAGGAACTCTGGGTTAGGACGTTCCCAATACCACCTCGTTAGGGTATGGGGGACGCGACAGTATTGACTCGATACTCGGAACACAAGGAAGCATGGTTTACCTGCAGAGGTTTGAGGTCAGCTATGCAGAGACCAGGATGCTGCTTCCCAGTAGAGGGGAAAATGAAGAAAGAAGTAAGGGCCAGACATACTTCTTTCGTTCATGCAGAATAAAACCTGATAACAATGCCCTCAACCTTCTACTACCTGTCCAAAAAGGAGCCTGAGGTTAGACCAGCTGTTGTGTAGCCACCACAGAGCGATAGAAACGTATCGATACTCCTGTGGGTCACGTCCTGCAGGAAGCAGGCTGCAAAGGTCATTAGACGCTTCCAGACTCCAGCTTGTAGCACCTGCGTCACAGAGTAATACTACTCGAAGGCGAGGGACGTTGCGATGTATCCGACATCGTGTTGTAGGGCGACGTGACGGGGGAGGGTCTGGATTCAGGTCGAGATGAATGTCCTTGAGTCCGAGCTGAAGAGGTATACTCGAGACTCTCCTCTGTGTCCTTCCTGTGCTCCCAACCCGGCTGCACGTGAGGACAAACTGCAGCTGTTCCCAAAGATAACCCCTCGATTCCTTTACTGGCAAGAAGGAGAAGGTTTGGGTCATCTGATACAGAATGGTGCCTCGAAATCTTGAAGGAGCTGGACCGAAGGGCCGGGACCCCAAGATTCTGAGTCTAGCAAACAACTCAGGAGCGAACCTGAATGTTGCCTTGCCCTATTCCTTAGAAAGGGCGGAGTCGTACGAGACCAAGAAGATTGCTTACACAATGGCCAAGGCCAGACTGAGCAGGAGCACCGTCCCCCAAGACGGAATACGATCAAGGGCCTGACGTAATGGTTCTTGAGAAGATCTCTTAAGGGACTAAAAGTCCGAACCATGCTCCATGGAGGAGGTCTCACTCCGACTGGGGGCAGGGACGTTCGCAGCTTCGCATGAGCGAAGAAAGGTCCAGCAGGAAGGAAAAAGTCTGTTCCTTTAAGCCTGAAGGCCAGAGAAAGGCTGAGCGACAGGCTTCATTGCCGAGAGCGGAAAGGAGTTTCCTCCCGCCGAAAAGCAATAAGTCCGTTACTGCTGGAGAAGAGGCCTCAAGGGAAGAGGTATCTCTCCCACGACACCAACCACAGAAGACTCTCCACTTCGCCTGGTAGACCCCTGCGGATGACTATCGCAGGTGAAGCGACCTCCGCTCCGCGACTGTAGCGGGTTGTCTCTTCTTGAGGAGGCGGCGTAGTGTCTCCAGGCGCGAAGCCGAAGCGATGCCACAGCTCGTGAAAGATGTTGTAGTGTGGTTGTTAGAGTAGCCTGTGCCGTGGGAGAAGCTCTCCCGGGAGTTCTGTCAGGGGAAGCAGAGGGTCCGGAAACCGTTCTGCGTATAGTCACAGTGGAGCTCTCAGGGCCATCGAAAGGTTGACAGACAACCTGGTCTCGTTGAGACCCTTTCTCAACAGACAACAATGGTGGGAAGACGCAGGCGTCGATGTTGTCCCACCATCACCGGAAAGCATTTTGCCAAAGAGTCTTGGGGTCTGAGACTGGGGGGAAGAACAGCGGAAGCTTGAAGTTCCAGGCTGTCGCGATCAGGTCCGCCAGGCCAGGACTTGCCGGCTACTTAAGGCCAAAGACCCCCAGGTACCCTCTATCTGCGAGGCTCTGCCCAGATCGTTGGAGAGAACATTCCTCTGCCAGGAATGAGCGAGCCGATAGAGGTATAGAGAGGACCTCGGATCATCTCAGTATCTCTACTGCAAGATGCGAAGGTATGAAAATGCGTCCCTTGCTGGTTGGAATACGCCAGTACCATGAAGTCGTCGCGCACGGAGCAACTCAGCAGGAACTGTAAGATCTGTAGAGGGGCCAGACTAGGGCCCCTAAGCCTGCCTGAATGATGGAGAGGTCTCCTTCAGGTCCTGACCATAGGCCTGAACCGGAACATGTGCCCCCCCTTGTGGGGAAAGGACGAGAATACCTACTCCCATCAAGAGGTTCCACAGGTCAACACCCATTGCAGGTCTAAACATTCCGCTGGTCCCACAGGGGCCAGAAAGTCCGGTTAATCGTTGCTTTGATACCACCGGAACTTGGGCCACCCCACAGGGAACTTATCCTGAGGCGACCGTTCGGGACTTTAGATGGGTCAATGAGGAAAAGAGACCCAGGAAACGTTCCAAGGTAGGGCTGAAAGCTCTGCTTGACTGAGAACAGGTACTGCGACTCTCCTCAGCCTTGCCACAGTCAACTGAAGGGAAGGCTCGGAGGAGGCGGCAACAGAATCTGGCGTACCCAGGCGGTCACCCATCCAAGTACTGACCAGCCCAACGTTGCTTAACTTCGCTGATCGGACGAGAAGCGGTGTTTACAACGTGGTAAGGCCGTTGACTCAATATCATGGCTAGGTACCCCATATGTTGAGGCAGAAGTAGAGAAGGCTCCTAGCAAATTACCATGATCCCTCACCCATGGTAAGGACCCGGAAGCTTGTCCCGGCGTTGAAGAAGTCGAACCCGAGCAAATTATGGGGTATGAAGTTGAATCCTAACAAAACTCAAAGTATGATTGTAAGTAGGTCAAGGACGGTGGTTCCTCAACATCCGGATCTCAGTATTGATAATGTTTCTTTAAATATGTATGACTCTTTCAAAATTTTAGGTGTGATTCTCGACAGTAAATTTACTTTTGAGAAACATATAAGGTCTGTGTCTTCTTCAATTTCACAAAAAATAGGTTTATTGAGAAAGTCTTTCAAGATTTTCGGTGATCAATCTATTCTAAAGAAGTGTTTTAATTCTTTCATTCTACCTTGTTTTGAGTATTGTTCTCCTGTCTGGTCTTCAGCTGCTGATTCTCATCTTAATTTGTTGGACAGAAACTTACGGACTATTAAATTTCTTATTCCTGATCTAGATATTAATCTCTGGCACCGTCGTTCAATTAGTTCATTATGCATGTTGCATAAGATTTTTCACAACTCTGACCATCCTTTACATTCAGATCTCCCTGGACAATTCTTATCCTGTTCGTAATACTAGGCAGGCAGTTAATTCTAATAGCCAGGCCTTCTCCATCACGAGGCTTAATACTACGCAGTACTCTAGAAGTTTTATTCCAGCTGTGACCAAGTTGTCGAATGATCTTCCTAATCGGGTGGTTAAATCAGTAGAACTTCAAAAGTTCAAAGTTGGAGCAAATGTTTTTTTGTTGACCAGGCGGACATAGTCTTTTTATAGTTTATTTATGACATATTTGTTTTTGATGTTGTTGATAGTTTATTATATGACATGTCTGTTTTGACGGTGTTTCTTATTTTAGAATGATTTATTGTTAATTTGTTCTCTTCATTTATTTATTTCCTTATTTCCTTTCCTCACTGGGCTATTTTTCCCTGTTGGAGCCCCTGGGCTTATAGCATCTTGCTTTTCCAACTAGGGTTGTAGCTTGGATAGTAATAATAATAATAATAATAATATCGGAGTTGACCAGACCTCCAAAAGGCGAAGGAGGCGGAAGCCTGCTCCTGAGCGGCCATGAGGAAAGCAGGGAGAGTTCTCTGGGGAAAAACCTGCGATGCCGCGGCGGGATCGCCCCACCGCATCTTAAGTCTAGGCTGAATTCCAAGAGCTTCCTGGAAGATGGATGGAATGGAAACTGGAAGTACCCGTCCTTCCGATCCAGGGCCTAAGGAGTCCCGCCGCCTCGTTACCAGTCTGATCGATTCTTCTGTTCCACGCTGGACGAAGTTTGTTCGGCAAACTTGAATAGAGCTGAGAGGTCGACTACGGAATTCCCGTCTCAGATGCTTTCCTAAGAGAAAGGATCGACTGAAGAAGCCGGGGGGTGAAGCCGTCGACGATCCTATGGAGGACCTTCTCCTAAGGCATGGATCATTCTGCCCAAATGGGCAAAACTCTTGCCGACCCCATGGCATAGAGGTTCACTGACACTGAATTCGCTGACAGAGACGGAGAGATGGTGAGACCGAGGCGCGATATCCTTGGCTGATCACGGAGATCGTGCAGGAATCGGCATCGGGAAGCTGTTATCCGGATGAGTAACCTTAGGCATCCTCCCAGCGTGAGACCTGCAAGGGGGGGTTGCCAATCCTAGAGTTTGTGAACTCTGCCGCTCCCTCTAGGAATATGCCCCCCCCCCAGGAAAGCTTCCCATGCTACCTGTCCCTGACAGGAGGGGACTGCTACTGGACACCTTGTCTTAGCTGCCGTAGCAGGTCCGATAACTTAGGCCGACGAGGCTGAAAGAAGAGGCGCTGGAGGCCTGCAGGGTCTGGAAGAAAGCTCCTTGGAGGAGTGAAAACGGAAGTCGACTTCCTCCGCACAACCGCTGTCCATGTCCGTGTCCTTGGGCATAAACAAGCTCTTCTCAAGGATGGAAGAGTGTCTGAGCTTGTCGACATCCACGGAGGAGACACTCGAAAGGAAGCCCTCGGTCACTGCGTCTAGATGGTCCAACCTCGAGCTTGCCCGCAAGTGCGAAACTTGGCGACGAAACACCAAGGTGCTTGAGCCCGAGAGGAGGAAAGTACCCATGACCTTCCTGGAGCTTCCTTGTACAAAACCTCGGGTCACAACCGAGGAGGGAAAGGACCTGGTAAGCCCCTTCCACGAGATGGAGAAGAGGAAGGGGTAAACCAGTCACACCTTGCCCGACGGAGAAATCTCGAACGGAAAGCTCCCTGGCAAGACCCTTCCAGGGAATGACGAGGAAGGGCAAACCCAGGTACTGGAAAGAAGAATGTTGCTCAGACCTCCCTGAAGATTCTTCCTGCTCATGCATGTGCCATGCTCTGCGTTTACGGGGTGAAGACCGTGTTCTAGAAATACGCTCCAGAAGACTCGCCAGGCTGGCCATGTTGCGAAACCCCGACGGGAATCGCGGTCGCAATCGCCCTGGCGCTCGCGCGATGGTAAATCAATGGTTTGCGCGTGGCCGAACGTGGAAGCGCCCATGCGCGGGCACGCAGGAGTGCAGACGAAAGTGCGCGAGGGAGCGCAGAAGGAGGGCGAGCGTGGTAGGAAGGGCGAGAGCTGGTGGTCGGAATCCGAAAGTTCACAGGCGAGCGATGACCCGTAGGTGAGCAATGGATACTGCAGGAAACGAGCCGACGTTCGCGCGATGGAACACCGTCGGTTCGCGCGACGGAACACCGTCGGTTCGCGCGACGGAACACCGTCGGTTCGCGCGACGGAACACCGTCGGTTCGCGCGACGGAACACCGTCGGTTCGCGCGACGGAACACCGTCGGTTCGCGGACGGAACACCGTCGGTTCGTGGACGGAACACCGTCGGTTCGCGCGACGGAACACCGTCGGTTCGCGCGACGGAACACCGTCGGTTCGCGCGACGGAACACCGTCGGTTCGCGCGACGGAACACCGTCGGTTCGCGCGACGGAACACCGTCGGTTCGCGCGACGGAACACCGTCGGTTCGCGCGACGGAACACCGTCGGTTCGCGCGACGGAACACCGTCGGTTCGCGCGACGGAACACCGTCGGTTCGCGCGACGGAACACCGTCGGTTCGCGCGACGGAACACCGTCGGTTCGCGCGACGGAACGCTGTTGGTCCACGCGATGGAATACCGCTGGTTCGCGCGCGGGCGAACATTGGAGCGCATGCGCGTGGGCATGTGGGCATGTGGTCGCGCGAGCACGTGGGCGGGTGGTCGCGCGGGTGAGCGCAGGGGGTCGGGAGACCGATGGCGCGTAGGCGGGCGATGGCGCGTTGACGAGCGATGGCGCGTCTTGGCGAGCGATGGCCCGTAGGCGAGTGAAGGCGCATTGGCAAGCAATGGCGCGTCGGCAAGCGATGGCACGTTGGCAAGTGACGGTGCGTTGGTAAGCGGTGGTGCGTTAACAAAACGCTAGCGCGCAGGCGAAGAATCGCGCGGGCGCGTAGGCGATCGCTAACGCGTAAGAGACTAGGGATGGTTAGCGAGCATCGCGCTAAACAGAAGGAGCACAGGTGCATCGGGAAGGTGAGCGCTGAAGCAAGCTGTTAATCAAGCGATCCTGGATGGTCAGGAAAAACTGTTGGCGTCCATTGGTGCGTGGCAGGAAAGGGCACGCAAATGTGCGCTGGCGATTGAAGAAAGCTGGCGCACAGAAGGACAGAAGTAAAGGTGAGCTCTGGAGAGCAGGAGGAAGATCTACTGCAAGACTCAGCTACCGGAGATCGTGGTCCACAGCAGGCGAGCGCTAGATCGCTACCGATGGTGTCCAGGGGACCTGACACGCGTGACAGATCGATGGCGATCATTGACGCGCAGGAGATCGCTGACGAGCAGGCGAACGTTGACGCGTCTGTGGTCGCTGGCGAGATGGTGATCGCTGGCGAGCAGAAGGCAACGCGTGGAACCCTGTGCGTAGAAGAAGAGTCCTTGTCCAAGACCTGAACCGAAGTTCTAGATTGCGCGGGTGAATGTGGGCGCATAGGGCGCGTAACAGGAACCAACAGGAACAGCAGCGACGATCATCAGGAGAGCGCTGACGAACAGGAGAGCACTGATGAGCAGGAGAGCGCCTGTGCGCTAACACTGAGCAGGAGAGCGCCTGTGCGCTAACACTGAGCAGGAGAGCGCCTGTGCGCTAACACTGAGCAGGAGAGCGCCTGTGCGCTAACACTGAGCAGGAGAGCGCCTGTGCGCTAACACTGAGCAGGAGAGAACACAGCAGAAGGGCGCGCAGGGGAACCCTGACACGCAAGGGAAGCACCCCCGTGGGAGGCAACCCTTTGCCCTGAAGGGACCGTTGTCCGTCGGAAGACCGATGTCCGTCGGAAGACCATTGTCCGTCGGAAGACCGTTGCCCGTCGGAAGACCGTTGCCCGTCGGAAGACGAGGTCAGACTGCTGTCCATCTGCACCAGGGACGGAAGGTCAAGAAGAAGGAGTTGCAGGCTGCATACGGAGATTCAAAAAGGCGCCTCTTAGCACCCTTATAGGGAAATGGGAGGCCCTTACGACGTAGCGGACGATGAGCCTTACGGCGAAGGCGACCAACAGCAACAACAGCAGAAGAGTCCTCCGAAGAGGAGCCTCTATGAGTGTACTCTCTCGCGAACGAAAGAGAAACACTTCGTAGAAGAGACGGGTCAGCCAGTGACCTAAAAAGAGCAATCCTCCGAAGAGGGGATCCTGCAGTTGCCCAGCCCCTTGAGCGAAACTGCAGGTGCGACCGCTCAGCACCAAGAGCCTAGAATTTAACGGGGCGGTAGGGGAGTGGTAGCTAGCTACCCCTCTCCCCCTCACACACAGGTGAATGCTCCACTTTCACTTAGAGGTAGGACTTGTCTTGGGGGACAGGGCTGGCGGCCAAATATATGTAAATAGCTAAGGTTTGTATGGTAAGGAAAAATACAAATTATCTTCGAATTTGTCATTTGTTCTGTAACCGAAATACAAACCACGCTATTTACATTGGGTGACTTACCCCTTGGGAAGGGTGGAAAGTCCCCAGCCATACTGGCTTTGGCTTTACCCGGGGACTCGGAATCCGAGAGAGTCGCACTCGAGAAAAGGAGTCCCTGCACCTCACAAGTTCCTTGCTCCGCAAGGAACCGTGTGGCCTACATAAGCTTGTGTGTGAAGGAAGAAGTGTGACCCGTCCTAGGCAGTTGACCTGGAGTTCCAGAAGGAACTCTGGGTTAGGACGTTCCCAATACCACCTCGTCAGGTTATGGGGGACGCGACACTATTGACTCAATACTCGGAACACAAGGAAGCATGGTTTACCTGCAGAGGTTTGAGGTCAGCTATGCAGAGACCAGGATGCTGCTTCCCAGTAGAGGGGAAAATGAAGAAAGAAGTAAGGGCCAGACATACTTCTTTCGTTCATGCAGACTAAAACCTGATAACAATGCGCTCAACCTTCTGCTACCTGTCCAAAAAGGAGCCTGAGGTTAGACCAGCTGTTGTGTAGCCACCACAGAGCGATAGAAACGTATCGAAACTCCTGTGGGTCACGCCCTGCAGGAAGCGGGCTGTGAAGGTCATTAGGCGCTTCCAGACTCCAGCTTGTAGCACCTGCGTCACAGAGTAGTATTACTCGAAGGCGAGGGACGTTGCGATGTATCCGACATCGTGTTGTAGGGCGACGTGACGGGGGAGGGTCTGGATTCAGGTCGAGATGAATGTCCTTGAGTCCGAGCTGAAGAGGTATACTGGTGACTCTCCCCCGTGTCCTTCTTGTGCTCCCACCCCGGCTGCACGTGAGGACAAACTGCAGCTGTTCCCAAAGCTAACCTCTCGATTCCTTTACTGGTAAGAAGGAGAAGGTTTTGGGACATCAGATATAGAATGGTGACTCGAAATCTTGAAGGAATTAGATCGAAGGCCGGGACCCCAAGATTCTGAGTCTAGCCAACAACCCAGGAGCGAACCTGAATGTTGCCTTCCCCTATTCCTTAGAAAGGGCGGAGTCGTACGAGACCAAGAAGATTGCTTACACAATGGTCGCGGCCAGAGTGAGCAGGAGACCCAGGACGGAATACGATCAGAGGCCTGACGTAAAGGGTCTTGAGAAGCTCTTTTAAGGGACTAAAAAGTCCGAGCCATGCTCCATGTTGGAGGTCTCACTCCGACTAGGGCAGGGACGTTCGCAGCTTCGCATGAGCGAGGAAAGGTCCAGCGGGAAGGAAAAAGCTATTCCTTTAAGCCTGAAGGTCAGGGAAAGGCTGAGCGACAGGTTTCATTGTCGAGAGCGGAAAGGAGTTTCCCCCCACCGAAAGGCAATAAGTTCGTTATTGCTGGAGAAGAGACCTCAAGGGAAGAGGTATATATCCCACGACACCAACCACCGAAGACTCTCCACTTCGCCTGGAAGACCCCTGCGGATGACTATCGCAGATGACGCGACCTCCGTCCCGCGACTGTAGCGGGTTGTCTCTTCTTGAGGAGGAGGCGTAGTGTCTCCAGGCATGAAGCCGAAGCGACGCCCCGGCTCGTGAAAGATGTTGCAGTGTTGGATGTTCGAGTAGCCTGTGCCGTGGGAGAAGCACTCCCGGGAGTTCCGTCAGGGGAAGCAGAGTGTCTGGAAACCGTTCTGCGTATAGTCCCAGTGGAGCTCTCAGGGCCATTGAAAGGTTGACAGACAACCTGGTCTTGTTGAGACCCATTCTCAACAGACAACAAAGGAGGGAAGACGCAGGCGTCGATGTTGTCCCACCATCACCGGAATGCATCTTGCCAGAGTCTCTGGGTTTGAGACTGGGGGGAAGAACAGCGGAAGCTTGAGGTTCCAAGCTGCCGCGATCAGGTCCACCAGGCCAGGACTTGCTGGTTACTCAAGGCCAAAGACCCCCAGGTACACTCTCTCTACGAGGCTCTGCTCGGATAGTTGGAGAAAACATTCCTCTGCCCGGAATGAGGGAGCCGATAGTGGTATAGAGAGGACCTCAAATCATCTCAGTATCTCTACTGCAAGATGCGAAGGTATGAAAATGCGTCCCCTGCTGGTTAGAACACGCCAGTACCATGAAGTCGACGCGCACGGGGCGACTCGGCAGGAGCTGTAGGATCTGTAGAGGGGCCAGACTACGGCCCCTAAGCCTGCCTGAATGATGGAGAGGTCTCCTTCAGGTACTGACCATAAGCCTGGACACGGAACATGCACCCCCCCCCCCTTTCTTTGACAAGTCCGAGAACAGCATCAAAAATGTGGGGAAAGGACGAGAATATCCACTCCCAACAAGAGGTTCCATAGGTCAACACCCATTGCAGGTCTAATCGTTCCGCTGGTCCCATAGGGGCCAGAAAGTCCAGTTAATCGTTGCTTTGAAACCACCGGAACTTGGGCCGCCCCACAGGGAACTTATCCTGAGGCGACCGTTCGGAACTTTAGACGGGTCAATGAGGAAAAGAGAACTAGGAAACGTTCCAAGGTAGGGCTGAAAGATCTGCTTGACAGAGAACAGGTACTGCGACTCTCCTCAGCCTTGCCACAGTCAACTGAAGGGAAGGGTCGGAGGAGGCGGCAACAGAATCTGGCGTCCCCAGGCGGTCACCCATCCAAGTACCGACTAGACCCGACGTTGCTTAACCTCACTGGACGGACGAGAAGCGGGGTTTCCAACGTGGTAAGGCCGTTGACTCAATATCATGGCTAGATACTCCAGACGTTGAGGCAGAAGAAGAGAAGGCTCCTAGCAAAATACCATGAACCCCCACTCATGGTAAGCATCCGGAAGCTTGTCCCGGCGCTGAAGAAGGTCGAACCCAAGCCTACCGACGTTGACCAGAACTCCAAAAGGCGAAGGAGGCGGAAGCCTGCACCTGAGCGGCCATAAGGAAAGCAGGGAGAGTTCTCTGGGGAAAAACCTGCGATGCCACGGCGGGATCGCCACATTGCATCTTAAGCAGGAATACCTGTTGTTTAGGCTGAATTCCACGAGCTTCCTGGAAGATGGATGGAATGGAAACTGAAAGTACCCGTCCTTCCGATCCAGGGCCTAAGGAGTCCCGCTGCCTCGTTACCAGTCTGATCGATTCTGCTGTTCCACGCTGGACAAAGTTTGTTCGACAAACTTGATCAGAACTGAGAGGTCGACTACGGAACTCCCGTCTCAGATACTTCCTTACAAGAAAGGATCGACTGAAGAAGCCGGGGGGTGAAGCCATCGACGATCCTATGGAGGACCTTCTCCTAAGGCATGGATCATTCTGCCCAGACAGGCAAACTCTTGCCGACCCTATGGCATAGAGGTTCAGAGACACTGAATTCGCTGACAGAGACGGCAGGCGCGATATCAAGATCGTGCAGGAATGGGCATCGGGAAGCTGTCATCCGGATGAGTAAACTTAGGCATCCTCCCAGCGTGAAACCTGCAAGGGGGGGGTGCCAATCCTAGAGTTCGTGAACTCTGCCGCTCCCTCTAGAACTATGCCCCCCCGGGAGAGCCTCCCGTGCCACCTGTTCCTGACAGGAGAGAACTGCTATTGGACACTTTGTCTCAGTTGTCGTAGCCGGTTCGATAACTTAGGCCGACGTGGCTAAAAGAAAGAGGCGCTGGAGCCCTGCAGGGTCTGGAAGAAAGCACCTTGGAGGAGTGAAAACGGAAGTCAACTTCCTCCACACAACCGCTGTCTATGTCTCTGTCCTTGGGCACAAACAAACTCTTCTCAAGGATGGAAGGGTGTCTGAGAGTTGTCGACATCCACGGATGAGACACCCGAAAGGAAGCCCTCGGTCATTGCGTCCAGATGGTCCAACATCGAGCTTGCCCGCAAGTTTGAAACTTGACGACGAAACGCCAAGGTGCTTGAGCCCGAGAGGAGGAAAGTACCCATGACCTTCCTGTAGCTTCCTTGAACAAAACCTCGGGTCGCAACCGAGGAGGGAAAGGACCTGGTAAGCCCCTTTCACGAGATGGAGAAGAGGAAGGGGTAAACCAGTCACCCCTTGGCCGATGGAGAAATCTCAAACGGAAATCCCCCTGGCAAAACCCTTCCAGGGAATGACGGGGAAGGGCTAACCCATGTTCTGGAAAGAAGAATGTTGCTCAGACCTCCCTGAAGATTCTTCCAGCTCTTGCATGTGCCAAGCTCTGCGTTTACGGAGTGAGACCGTGTTCTGGAAATACGCTCCAGAAGACTCGCCAGGCTGGGCATGCTGCGAAACCCCAACAGGAATCGCGGTCGCAATCGGCCTGGCGCTCGCGCTATGGTAAATAAATGGTTTGCTCGTGGGCGAACGTGGAAGCGCCCATGCGCGGGCACGCAGGAACGCACACGAAGATGAGCGAAGGAGCGCAGAAGGAGGGCGAGCATGGTAGGAAGGGCGAGAGCTGGTGGTCGGCGAGCGATAACCCATAGGCGAGCAATGGATACTGCAAGAATTAAGCCGACGTTCGCGCGAAGGGACTCCGTCGGCCCGCGCGATGGGACTCCGTCGGCCAGCGCGACGGGACCCGTCCGCGCGATGGAATACCGTTGGTTTGCGCGTGGCCGAAAATTGGAGAGCATGAGCGTAGGCGTGCAAGCACGTGGGCGTGCGGTCGCGCGGGCTTGTGTGGACGCGCAGGCACGTGGGCGCGCGGTTGAGCGCAGGCGGTCGGGAGACCGATGACGAGCGATTGCGCGATCTGGCAAGCGATAGCCCGTAAGAGAGTGAAGGCACGTTGGCAAGCGATGGCGCGTCGGCAAGCGACGGCGCGTTGGCGAGCGGTGGTGCGTTAACAAAACGCTAGCGCGCAGGAGAAGAATCGCGCGGGCGCGTAGGCGATTGCCAACGCGAGAGAGACTAGTGATGGTTAGCGAGCATCGCGCTAACGGAAGGCGCGCAGGTGCAACAGGAAGGTGAGCGCTGAAGCAAGCTGTTAATCAGGCGGTCCTAGACGGTCAGAAAACCGTTGGCGCCCATTGGTGCGTGGCAAAAAAGGGCGCGCAGATGTGCGCTGGCGATTGAAGAAAGCTGGCGCACAGAAGGACAGAAGTAAAGGTGAGCGCTGGCGAGCAGGAGGAAGATCTACGGCAAGACTCAGCTACCGGAGATCGTGGTCCACAGCAGGCGAGCGCTAGATCGCTACTGATGGTGTCCAGGGGAACTGACACGCGTGGCAGATCGATGGCGATCGTTGACGCGTAGGAGATCGCTGACGAGCAGGTGAACGTTGACGCGTCTATGGTCGCTGGCGAGCTGGTGATCGCTGGCGAGCAGAAGGCAACGCGTTGAAGCCTGTGCGTAGAAGAAGAGTCCTTGTCCAAGACCTGAACCGAAGTTCTAGCTCGCGAGGGCGAACGTGGCGCACAGGGCGCGTAACAGGAACAGCAGAGATGATCATCATGAGAGGGCGCGCAGGGGAACCCTGACACGCAAGGGAAGAACCCCCGTGGGAGGCAACCCTTTGCCCCGAAGGAATCGTTGTCCGTCGGGAGACTGATGTCCGTCGGAAGACCGTTGTCTGTCCGCTGGGAGACTGATGTCCGTCGGAAGACCGTTGTCCGTCTGGAAGACCGTTGCCCGTCGGAAGACGAGGTCAGACTGCTGTCCATCTGCACCAGAGGCGGAAGATCAAGAAGAAGGAGTTGTAGGCTGCATACGGAGATTCAAAAAGGTGCCTCTTAGCACCCTTACAGGGAGATGGGAGGCCCTTACGACGAGGCGGACGGTGAGCCTTACGGCGAAGGAGGCCAACAGCAACAACAGCAGAAGAATCCTCCGAAGAGGAGTCTCTATGAGTGTACTCTCTCGCGAACGAAAGAGAAACACTTCGTAGAAGAGACTGGTCAGCCAGTGACCTAAAAGGAGCAATCCTCCGAAGAGGGGCTCCTGCAGTTGCCCAGCCCCTTGAGCGAAACTGCAGGTGCGACCGCTCAGCACCAAGAGTATAGTTGCACGAAAAAAAGGCAAGAGAAGAACCCCCCAAAAGAGGAAAACTCAAGCCTGGACAGGAAAAACTTCCCTCGGAAGGAAAGTTACCCACCCAAGGAGGCGAGCCTCCTGAGAGTTCTAAAATGAACTGGAGAGCTGTCAATTGTCACGGGAGTACTTCCAGAAGAAGGAGACACGCCCCTGACGAAAATCCATAGGGGAGGCAGCAACAGCCGAATCCCCAGGCCTCAACAAGACAGCTCACACCGTTGCCATATTACAGAAACGAACTAGATCGGTAACAGTAAAAAAATAAAACAAAAATCATTAGTACACATTCATTCTCCCGGGAAGGCTCCGAAGAGGAATCCCGAGGGAAAAGAAACACAAGAATTACACAACAGGCACGTGCCCTCACAACCACTTACACTCACGGAAGGAGAGCTGTAACCAACACAGAATTATAACAATTATAATTATGTAACTATGTAATTATGTAATTTAAAAATGAATGAACACTAAAGAAAGAACGAAAACCCCAAAAGGAATCGTTCTACAAAGCTGAAAAAACAACAAATACAATTAGATTCATAAACTAATTGAGACAAAAAGTACGGCGTAGCAACCCCCCCACACGGGAAGGAAGCTACAAAAGGCGTAGTAACGTAGTAAAAGGGTGAACGACCTCAAGAGAGAGAGAGAGAAAGACCGAAGTCAAACTCGATCGCGACCCATAAAATTACACCATGGTGGCCTAAACTGCCGAGGGCTCCATGGAGATATCGTACACTACACACACAAGCACAAACTCTGAAAAGGAAACTTACTGATTTCTATACTCAAATATATACATAAACATGAGAAAATGTTTACATATATATTGAGTAAAAGAAAAGTAAGTGATTAAGTAAAGACAAAACAACAATGGCTGCCAAGCGAGGACAAAGACAGAGTCGTCTGTCCATGTCCGAGCCAAAAGTGAAAGTGGAGCATTCACCTGTGTGTGAGGGGGGGGGGGGGGGTAGCTAGCTACCACTCCCCTACCCCCCCCCCCCCCCCGCTAACTAGCGCGGGGGTATTACACCCTCGTTAAATTCTAATGGCTCGCCATTTCAGCTACGCTAAAAGGTAAACCCAATGTAAATAGCATGGTTTGTATTTCGGTTACGGAACAAATATATTTTCTGTTCGAAATCACACCCTGTAATACAATACAAATTTACCACTGTAAGTTACATTCATAAAGAAATACACAAGTACAAGACACAAACAAAATCAGAATTACAACAAAGTGTTACTCACATATATTAGTGTGTATTTAATCATTGCGTACTCTGTTTGTTCAATTATTACACTGAAAAAGGTCCTCATAAGTGATGTGTTTCCCATGCATGAAAAGTGTTACCAAATTTTCAAGTGAAGATATTCGGCTTATCCTATAATATATTTTATTCCCTAAAAGAGTGTGGGATTATAGACAATATTCCGTAAAATAATAGAGGGTATTATTACAGTTTCAACCATTATGGGAAATCTATTATAATAATATTTTTCCCGAGTAAAGCACGTGATAACAAAACACTTCTTCTCAAAACATTATTGTCGCTAATGCATACTTACAGAGAAAAAAAATATTTCAGGTATTGAAGGTCTTGATTTTTTCTAAGTTTACTGTATATCTTTCCATGGGCACGCAAGGTAGCTCTTGTTAGTTTGTATATCTGTTTTCATCTTACTTGGCTCCTCCTCATTGCGTAATGTGACAATATTTGCTTGAATGTGCATTTCCTCCTCCCACTAATGTCGCTCCTCCAATCAAAATATTACTGGGATCTTTTCAAGAGTTATTATTGGCGTCCTGCTAGTAATGTTACTCTTTCAATGAAATTAAGAGTTTTTTTTTCAAGAGTTATCGTTGGCAATTTTTTCCCTTATAATTTGTTTTCGTCTATGACAATGTTCACGCTTAATCAAATTATCATTCATTCCTGGCCATATTGTTAAGAAATTTTTTGTAAAAGCTATCGTAAGGAAAGGCTTACGGAAATATTGGAAGATTCATTTTGTCTCTCATTCTTATCCCAAAGATCTGTTTTTCATGCAATATACCATTGTAACGGATAGTATTTTGTTTTTTTCCTATTTCATTGTGGGAGAAACGCCTGATTGTCGTTTGTTTTTTATTTTGAAACCTGCCGGTCTCTATACGTTCAGCACTCTGGTTACTTAACTGTCATGGATCCTCCGGTGCAGGTGTGCAATATATGTCGCTATTCGTATTTTAAGGTGATCGCTCGATTTCATGGAAGTTATAATGGTACTCCAGAGGTTGTGAATAGGTTTCTTAGAGAGCATTCAGTATTACCCATAAGTGTTAAGTGTGCTAAATGTGATTCACCTTTACTTTTCCATGAGGATAGGCATTTATGGTACTGTACAAAATAAGTAAAAATACCTAAAACGAGGAAAAGACGTATGTGTAATTATAGTGTTAGTGACTATAAGGGAACCTTTCTTCACGGGTCCCGCCTTCCCCCGTGGAAATTAATTTTATTTGTTAATCATTGGTTGCATAAGTGTTGGGACCACCATTTTGTTATTAAGGGCCCTAGTATATCTCCTTCTACTAGTGTAGACTGGAGAAGCTTTTGTTCAGAAGTGACTGAATATAATTTCGACAATCAAGAGGCTATTGGTGGTGATGGTGTACTCGTTGAGATTGACGAATCTCATCTTGGAAAACGTAAGTATGACCGTGGAAGGCCTCTGAGTGACATATGGGTGTTCGGGGGTATTGAGAGGCAGTCCAAAAAAAATTTATTGTGCCTTTAATCGACCCATTACCACGGAGGCGTGATGCAGCTACCCTCATCCCTTTAATTCAGAAGTACATTAAATGGGGCGGCATTGTTGTTAGTGACAAGTGGCTGGCTTATAACTCTCTGCAGTCTCTCTGATACAATCACCGTACTGTTAACCATACAGAAAATTTTGTGCATCCTTCAAACCCCGACACCCATACGCAAAATATCGAACGTCTTTGGCGGGAGCTGAAGGAGTGGATACAACGGCCTGATAACCGTAGTGAATACTTCAGGTAGTATTTATTAAGATTTATTTTTATACACAAATATGCCGAGGAGGAGCTGCTCCATAATTCTTTTATTACAGCCAGCCAATTGTATCCTCCACAATCTGAGGCACAACGTGTTCCCAGAGGTATAGATGATTCACAAGAGGCTCAACCACAACCTTCCACATCTTCATCGTCAGGTTCCATTTAAGGTAAGAAGTGACTTAGCAAAATATATATTTAAATTTAGCCCAGGGTAAAAGGGGGTCACAGGAAGGGGCGAAGCCCCCACGGGTAGGTAAGGAAGGAGCTAGGAAGGACACTACTTTTAGGTTAGGTTAGGTGGGATGGTTAGGTTAGCTGGTGATTGGGGTAGGTCTAGGGTCTGTGACCGGGGTCCTTCTAGGTTAGGTTAGGGGGGTTTGTTAGGTAGCTGGTTTAGATTAGGGGTAGGTTTAGGTAGGTCTAGGGTCCTAGACCGGGGGCTTCTAGGTTAGGTTAGGGGGGTTTGTTAGATTAGCGGGTTTAGTTTAGGGGTAGGTCTAGGGTCTGTGACCGGGGTCCTTCTAGGTTAGGTTAGGGGGGTTTGTTAGGTTAGCTGGTTTAGATTAGGGGTAGGTCTAGGGTCTGTGACCGGGGTCCTTCTCGGTTAGGTTAGGGGGGTTTGTTAGGTTAGCTGGTTTAGTTCAGGGGTAGGTCTAGGGTCTGTGACCAGGGTCCTTCTAGGTTAGGTTACGGGGGTTTGTTAGGTTAGCTGGTTTAGATTAGGGGTAGGTTTAGGTAGGTCTAGGGTCTGTGACCAGGGGCCTTCTAGGTTAGGTTAGGGGGGTTTGTTAGGTTAGCTGGTTTAGTTTAGGGATAGGTTTAGGGTTTGTGATGAAAGATTAAGGTCTGTGGAATACTTAACAGCTTTCAGGATTTGTTCTCTAACATAACCCATTTTTTTTATTGCAAATATCATTTGATGCCCCCCCCCCCCACCCAAAACCCCGGTTCCTACCTGGTGTCCCCCATAATTGTTGGGATGAAGTAGGGTCTTTCTGCATTACAACATATGAAACAAAAACAATAAAAACACGGTAACAAACACTGATTTTTCTGAAAAACTCGTTTTAACTCCAATTACATAGTAAATCTCTAAATCGGATGGTTTGCGGTCAAAATAAACGTTAAATCCGTTGGAACTACACTATTTCTGATGCAACAAATATATTTTTATTCCAGTTCCCCATAATGGTTGAAACTGTAATTTTACCTAATAGAGAATTAAAACACTATCATTTAATTAAATAGCACAGAATTAAATATGCTTCTAAATCTAAATGAAAATGTAATGTTTTACATTGGAGACCTGTACTCACGTGCCTGTATTTACATCCAGCTGTCAAAAGTCTACGACGCTCAAAGAAAAAAATAACAAGGAAAACATTTTGGCTTGGTTTTGCTTTTGTAGTTGTTATTCTGCATTACACTTTGGAGTTTGGCATGCTGATACTGAGTCACAATAAACGCTCACAATACAAATTTCACATACACAAAACAAACAACACAGCAACACAAACGTTTTGGCAAAGATGTTGTCTGTGTAAACAAACTCTTTTGAATGAAATCCCGTTGATCACTGCTTTGCCAAACATTTTTCCTTCATTACAAAACGCACAAAACATTCAAGAATCAGAGGAAGCCATTATATCTATAAATATTGGCGTATAAATTCGAAATATTACGTAAAAGATGTAGCAATAAGTTCGTGTCACACAACAGGAAACTTGCCGCCGAAAGCAACCACATTCCAGTGTTGCCACTTTGCTCTCACTCAATATCCACGCCGAGATGCCATTTTATCCACAAAATATCTACAAAACTTCTTCAATGTTCCACAAATTAATCCACAAACCTTTTCTGTACAATATAATAAAACCTAAATTTTTATAGTGGCATTGCATTATTTGACTTGATCCACATACAGAAACAATCTAAGTGAAATAAAAACCATTTTCCAAAGCAGAACGGTATCTCTGATTATATTTCTTGTCACTCATGACTGAGACAACTACTCCAAATGGACGAACTTGACGAAGAAAAATTGTTCTAGAGTAGACTGTAGGCCGTATCTGTTCACACTATTTCCTTCTTTCGTTTGTTCGTTCGTCTAAGAACGCCTTGCCTATGGCAAAACACGGGCTCTTGTGCCAGGGAGAATTTCCTTCATTGGATGACGATGATTTATACATGTCAATGTGGGCAGAAAAGGTGTAAAACTATTTAAGTTCAGAAAATTCCTGTAGATATGTATATATATATATTTTTTTTTTGACATGGACAAAATCATCGATGGAGAAGAGAGCAATTGATTAAATGAAGTGAAATCAATAACAAACAGAAGGCATCCATAATATGATGTCTGATTGTGTAGTTTTCAGGTCGTATCTTGTATGACAGAACACTATTTAAGTCGGATTAAAAACTTCATTAATCCTACCCTGAACCGTGGAGGAAAGATAGAGGCTACACGCGGTCAGCCCCACTCTCAGAAGCCCGAAGAGTATATTTTAAAGTCACACACACACACACACACACACACACACACACACACACACACATATATATATATATATATATATATATATATATATATATATATATATATATATATATATATATATATATATATATATATACACTGTCACAATATTCTAATTTTTTCTTCTTGGTTCGTTAAAGTTTTTATAGTTTATATAGGAAATTCTTATTTTCATGTCACTTCTTAAAATATCTTAAATTTCCTTGTTGCCTTTCTTCACAGGGCTATTTTCCCTGTTGGGGCCTCAGGGCTTATAGCATTCTACTTTTCCACTGGGGTTGTAGCTTAGCAAGTAATAATAATAATATCAATATATATATATATATATATATATATATATATATATATATATATATATATATATATATATATATATATATATATATATATATATATATAACGGATTTTGAGCGAAGCGAAAAATCTATTTTTGGGTGAGATGGCCATGTCGTCCTGATGGAAGTTCCTATAGGGTAGCTTCCTAGGGTATATTACAACTACGGCGATATTCCCAGAGAATTTACCTTAAGGTACCAGAATTCTAACTCCTGGAGCGAGTATCCCTCGTGAAAGGGATATCGCGACATATCAGAGGATGTATTCTAGACACGTCACATGGCAATCTACAACCTGGACAGAGATTTCGTCTCGTAGGAGGTGATTGATGAGATACGAATTCTGGAAAGAAAAAGGGGAGCCGCTCCCAAGGCTTCCCTCTCCCCCGATTCGTATGCGTGCCTGGCGCCAATCCTGGCGCCATCTGTATTCCTTGTAGCGTACACGAGGTGCTACAGATACTGTATGTAGGGAGGGGTCCTACAGCCCTTTCTTAGAAAGGCAAGGGCGGGTCCATCAGGATGACATGGCCATCTCACCCAAAAATAGATTTTTCGCTTCGCTCAAAATCCGTTTTTTGGGCTCAAGCCATGTCGTCCTGATGGAAGTGTACCAGAGCATTACTGTATCTGTGGATTCTCAGAACGTGCCGTACTCCCCGGAGGTAATTTTTTCCCCGGTCGACTAGACCTAGAGACCTAAGATGTTACCGTTATACATCTTTTCAACTAACTATAAACTATGTTAGAGCTTCCTGCCCCCTACAGGGAAGAGTCCTACTAGACTCTGGAAAGTCTCGAAGAGTACATATATCTATGTATGAATACCAGGCAAGCTTATATAGTGGTCTCACCCTATATTAAGTAAAGCATAGTTTGTATAGAACCACTGCGTCAATATATATTGACCAGTAATCCGCACAATACTTGTATTGGACAAAGGTTTATATCCGCTTAGGAAGAAACTAATAAAACCGCCCTCGTCCCTTTAAGGGACGAAGTCCTCCCATTAGGGGACTACATAAACCAATGCAACATAGCTTGCATAACAGAACAATTCTATCAGAATTATCCCAGATAAGATACATAGAATCAAAATGCTCAATTATACCAATAAATTGACACAGGTGAAAGAGACTCAAGGTTCTCAAGAACAAGTTTATTGACAGATAATAAACAGACAGGTTAACAACCATTATATATATATATATATATATATATATATATATATATATATATATATATATATATATATATATATATATATATATATATATATATATATATATATATAAAAGAGGGTAAACCAAAACTTTAAGCATAAGTATGATAGTAAACAGAACTTGTTTATCTAAAAGAAAAACCATTAAACACCACTTTAATAAGATACCAAGGTATCAAGTCATAAAAGTCTGTATTACAAATCAATCACATTAGCGTTAGAAACGCTCGGCACACATGTCTGAACTTATGCTAGGTTCACCTTTGAAAGAAGGAACAGTCTATATGGGCACTTGGTGCCCTCATTTAGTTTGTAGTACAGTATGTACCTACACACTCACCCTGGACTTAATCGTCCCAATTAAGACCACTGTTCCTCGCAGAGTTAAACAGTAGGGTTAACTACACGACCCACTGCTACCACAGATCTCTTAAGTTCCTCTACTTGCTTCGCATAGTGGCGAAAGAACACCCTGGAAGACTTCCAGCCCGTGTATGAACGGAGATGTTCAAAATCCATACAATTAAAGAAATTTATGGATGAGGCAACTTTCCTCGGATCGTGACCTGCGGGTGTACTGTCAGGATAAGCTCTGCGAATAAAATATGTGATTTTTGCTCTGAGTTGATTCAGAGATAAATTTGAGCCTGATGTTTCTCCCCTGAATAGTTGACCACCCTTGAAGTCTGAAGTTCTACGAAGATAGACCTTTAGGCATTCTACTGGACATAGAGATGCATCTTCTTTCAGAGGGCAGATTCTCCAGGGACCCCACCTGTTGGTGTGTAACTCATTCTTGGCGAGAAACGTAGGATCCGGAAACAGGTTCAGATCCCCCCCATCCAGGAACTGAACACGACCTGCCTCTCTCGAGAGGGCTACGATCTCACTAACCCTGGCCCCGGACGCGAGTGCAAATAGGAAAATAACTTTTTGCGTCAAATCCTTTAACGCACATTCTTCATTGCTCAACAGGGAGGCGAAATGAAGAACTTTGTCTAAAGACCATGAGATGGGCTTTGGAGGTGCTGAGGGTCTGAGCCTAGCGCAGGCTTTCGGAACTTTATTAAAGATCTCGTTACCTAGGTCGATCTGGAAGGCAAATAAAATGGGTCTCATCAAAGCGGATTTACACACTGAAATCGTGTTAGCTGCCAACCCTTGGCCATGGAGGTGGATGAAGAAAGATAAGCAGAAGTCTGTTGAGATCTCCTGCGGATTCTTTGCCTTTACAAAGGCCACCCACTTTCTCCAAGATGACTCATATTGCCTTCTAGTCGATTTGCACTTATATTCCTCTAGGAAGTCTATGCTGGCTTTCGAAATCCCGAAACGCTTTCTCACCGCAAGGGCGAGAAAATCATGAGCTGCAGGGTCCGGGTTTTCTGTAATGAAGCGCAGACAGTCGACTTCTGGACTCGCTGGGTCAGAACTGGATGTGGTAGCGGCACGAACTTCATCTGTAGTTCCAACGCCAAGGGGAACCACATACTGTTCGGCCACTTGTGGGCCACTATTGCCGCTACCCCCTTGAAGGATCTCAGTTTGTTGAGGACCCTCAACAGAAGGTTGTGAGGAGGGAACAGATAAATCCTGGACCATCTGTTCCAGTCGAGGGACATTGCGTCCACTGCTTCCGCTAAGGGGTCCTCGTACGGGGACACGTACAGGGGCAACTTCTTGTTGTCTTTCGTCGCAAAGAGGTCTATTTGCAGTTCTGGGACTTGATTCAGAATGAAGGAGAATGATCCTGCGTCTAAGGACCATTCCGACTCTATCGGTGTGAACCTGGATAGAGCGTCCGCTGTCACATTGCGGACTCCTTGAAGGTGAACTGCCGACAGGTACCACTTCTTCTTTTCCGCCAATCGGAAAATGGCTAACATCACTTGGTTGAGAGGTGGTGACCTCGACCCTTGTCGATTCAAGCATCTCACAACCACCTCGCTGTCCATCACCAATCTTATGTGGATCGAGTGACGCGGGGAGACTTTCTTTAAGGTAAGGAGCACTGCCATAGCTTCTAGAAAGTTTATATGAAAGGTCCTGAATAGCTTGGACCAAGTCCCCTGGACTTTTTTCCGATGAGAGTGACCTCCCCATCCCTCCTTTGAGGCGTCTGAGTGAATCGTCATCGACGGGGGAGGTGGCTGAAGAAGAACCGACTTCTTTAGATTTCTGGCTTGGGACCAAGGTCTGAGAAGAGTACGTAGCCGAGGCGGCACTGGTCTTCTCAGGTCTCTTCGCGCGTTTGATGCATACCTTCTCCAAACTCCGGTTGCATCCTTTAGCTGTGCTCTTAGCACTGGGTCTGTCACTGAAGCAAACTGGAGAGAGCCTAGTACCCTCTCCTGTTCGTGTCTTGATATCCTTTCGGAATCTAGAAGTCTCTTGACAGAGCCCGCTATCTCCTTCCTTTTCTTCGTCGGGATGGAGAAACTGTGTGACAAAAGGTCCCAGTGGATTCCCAGCCACTGGAACTTTTGGGATGGAGAAAGTCGAGACTTTTTTCTGTTGATCTTGAAGCCTAGGTACTCTAGGAACTGGATCACCTGACTGGAAGCTTGCACGCATTCGGTCTCGGATGCTGCCCACACCAGCCAGTCGTCCAGGTAGGCTACTACCTGAATTCCCTTTAGGCGTAATTGTTTGAGAGCTGCGCTCGCAAGCTTCGTGAAAATCCTTGGGGCTATGTTTAGCCCGAATGGCATGGCTCTGAAGGCGTACAGTCTCCGTTGTAGCCTGAACCCTAGGTAGGGGGAGAGCCGACGGCTGATTGGAATGTGCCAATAGGCGTCTGACAAGTCTATAGAGACTGAGTATGCCCTCTTGGGCAGTAAGGTCCTTATGTGTTGCAGTGTTGGCATCTTGAATTTGCAATTCACTATGAACTTGTTGAGTGGCGACAAGTCCAGAATGACTCTGAGCTTTTCCGAGTCTTTCTTGGGAACACAAAACAGCCTCCCTTGGAATTTGATGGACTTCACCTTTCGGATCACCTTTTTCTCCAACAGTTCTTGAACGTACTCCTCCAAAACGAGGGTGGAGTGTTGGAAAAACCGAAGGCACGGGGGTGGAGTGCTGTACCAGCTCCAGCCCAGTCCATTCTTGAGTAGGCTTTGGGCCCAGGGATCGAAGGTCCAGCGATCCCAAAATTTCATCAGTCTCCCTCCTACCGGTATCGTTTCACTTGGACTGCCGTCCTGAGGTCTTGCCTCCCTGACCACGACCACCTCTGAATCCCCTTCCCCTTGAGGGGCGCCTAGACGAGCCTCTGGCTGCTCCTCTAGGTTTTGCACGAAAGGAAGAAGACTGTCCTTCGAACGTTGGGGTGAATGTGGTTGACTGACCTGGCACAGCCTGGGGTACCCACTGAAAAGTAGTCGGGGTTTGTGCCACCATCTGGGGCACTGGAGGCAATGGCAATTGCAGTTGCTGTTGCTGTCTATAAGGCATGGCTGGCCGAGACAGTAGCCTAGTCCTCATATTCTTCCTCTTTGGTTGAGGACCCTCATCCGGGGAAGATTTTCTTTTGATAGCCAGGCCCCACTTCTGGAGAAGGTTTCTATTCTCCACAGCGGCCTTATCAACAACCTCTTTGACCACATCGGTAGGGAAAAGGTCTTTTCCCCAAATGTTGGAGGAGATTAACTTCCTTGGCTCGTGTCTCACCGAAGCCCCGGTGAACACGAACTCCCTGCAAGCTCTCCTTGCCTTGACGAAGCCATAAAGGTCCTTCGTCACTGTGGCTAGGTGAGACTTAGCCACTACCATGAACATTTCATGGACCTTAGGGTCACTTGCCATCGTCTCAAGAGTAGTCTGATGAGACATTGAGGCAGCCAGTCTTTCTTTTGTCTCGAACTCTCTTCGTAAAAGAGATTCGGACAGCTTGGGGAGGTTCTTGCCGAATTGCCGTCCGGCAATATCAGCCTCCAACTTTCCCACTGAGAATGTCAGATGGACATCCTTCCAGTCTTTGGGGTCCATAGGCAGGGCCAGCGACAAGGGTTTACACTCCTCCAGGGAGGGGCAAGGCTTGCCGGCCTCGACTGCCTTTAGGACAGCCGCAAACCCTTTCTGTAAAAAGGGGAAGGCTCTATCAGGAGAGGACACAAAAGAAGGGAGCTTCTTGCTCAATGCAGCTACCTTCGAGTTAGAGAAGCCCCTCTCTTTCATCGAGGATGAAAGTAGGGCTTGAGCCTTAGCGTGGTCCATAATAATGACCTCCTTCGGCTCTGTCTCCTCCCTTGAAGCTGGTTCTTTTCTCAGCCGGACATAGCAGTCCGGATATGATACCTTGCTGGGCCAGAATTCTACCTCCTCTAGGGGAACTGAACCCAGCTTATCCGAGATGACGATCTTTCCAGTCGTCATCGGCATGTGCTCAGCATACCTCCATGGGTTAGCATCTGAGCATATGGGAAGGTCTTTCACATTGAGCCTTTTCCGGGGCCCATGTGATTCTGCCAGGGACTGCATACGCAGTTCCATTGCAGCCGCCTTCTCCTGATTCTCCTTCTGCATTTGTTGGATCATTCCAACAATCGAAGAGAGGGCCTGTCCCAGTTCTACTGGGAGACCAGCCGATGTTGAGGGGATAGGCTCCGGCATCTGAACCGGAGTAGCCGACACTTCGTCGACCACATCCTCTACGACATCCGGGGTTTGAACTTCATCCTGACCTTCTGCCAGGAGGTCTTCTTCCAAACGTTCGTCCAGGTCAGACATCCTGTCATCCAACTGGATGTCTTGCATCGCAACTGCGACTTCCACGTCCACCTGGACTTGATCTTGAGGGATCTCCTCTTGAGGCTGGGGAATCACTGCATCAGCTGATGCCTGGGGAAAAAGATACGCCCTCATCTTCTCACTTGGAAGATAAGGGCCAGAGGTGTTCTTCTTGAAGCCCCTTACCCAAGTACGAAGCTTTTCCCTTGCTATACCCCTTGATTCCGCCGTTCTAGGAGAATCAAAAGCCTCAGTAATCAGGTTAGTGCATACAGTACATACCTGAGGGTCCCAATACTGGAGATCATCCTTGGAGACAGCGCATGCTGCGTGTCTCCTACAACACTCATGTCCGCAGAGGTTCTTGCTGCGGACATTGCAGAAAACATTTCCGCACTTCGGAGGGTCCTCCTGTAAAGAGAAGAAATTTCCATGAGTATCAAGTGAACTATGTATCACTGGATATGCATATTATAGCATAACAATTCATAAAGGAAAGACACACACTTGTGTTTCCCTCACAACCCATTGCTGCAGTCTTCCAGATAATAAAATCAAAAAGGTTTATCTCTTCTAGAGTAACCAATGCAAGGTTTCCATAGGAAACAGGTGGAGCTCACACCTAAGCAATGATTTTAAAATCCTGGATAATAGACGGGGAAGAACTCAGCTTCCTATCTGAGGGCAACAGTAAAGGGCTGTGCAAGAAAACACAATAGTGTTAGAAGATACAGTGCTGTACCAAAACCTTTACTATAGTTTTCTTCTTACTGTATATGCTATACAGAAGAATACTAGTACAGTATAAGGGGGATGTGTGCCGGCCTGCCTTTGCCGGCCGGCACACACCACAACTAGCTTTAAAGTATACTACTTAACAGCTATAGGGCGGCAGCACTCTGGTTCAAATGCCTGTGCCGGTCGGCAGCTACTGCCGGCCGGTAACAGCCAGTGTTGGCCGGCAATGGCTGCCGGCCAGCAACTACACAAGGTAGTACCCAGCTGCCGGCCACACTCTTGGTGATCGGCAGACAAGGGCTGACATAAGCCGGCCGGCAAAGGTACAAGACCGATGCCAGCCGGCAGCAAAAGAACCAGAGAACTACACCTGCCCGGCTGCCGGCCTCATAGGCCGGCAGCCGGGACAGGTACAGCACTAGAAGAAAATAGAATGGATGCCGGGATAAGAGTGTACACTACCTCCAAGCCCGGCAACCGAAAGAGTGCATATAAGGAAGGGGAGAAACTAATTCAGGCTTCCTTGACCAATGCCGTCCGGCTCTGCCGGCAGGCATGGATGAGGGACCAAGAGAGGTCCGGGCAGCACTCGAAAACATAAGACCCTTGCCGGCCAGCAGCTCTGCTGGCCGGAAATGGGCTGAGTCAATTCCACATCCCAACCTATACTAGGTCCAGAAGTAGAACGACGTACAGTACAGTAAGACCCCTGCCAGCCAGCTCTGCCGGCCGGCAAGGTACAGTACAGTAATGGCTAGGCCATTACGGAGATAGAGGGGGAAGGGACAAGAGGGTCCTGCCAACCTTGCTTTAGTGACAGATCACCCGCAGCCAAGAAACTTATCTTAGCCTAAGGGAGATCTAAGGGAAAAGGCCAGCAATACTTGCCAGCTTCCAGAGCACCAAAGCAAGGAAGGCGTTTCTACTCCCAAGAGAAGAACTTATCCTCCCCCGAGAACAGCAACAGGACTTAGTCTGGTCGATCACAAAAGAAGGAATCATAACTACAGAAACCTTCGGTAGTGACCTAAGGGAGCTAAGCTCCCTTTGTATGTGTTAGGTCAGCGAGGGGGACTCTGCCCCAAGCCAGACAACACAGACTCAGACTAAAAACTCTGTTGTTCTGTCCCTCTTGAACCATAACTACAGGAACAGGAAGGTACAGTAACACCCTAGTATAGTTTTATCGAAAATAAATTCGGAAAAAACCACTTAGGGATAAGCCCAAGGCTTAAACAGAGGGAAAGGGATTGCATAACTTCTCCGAAGAAAAGAAAGCAACCGGGGAGTATGATAAAGTATACTAAGGCTCCATAAGCAATTAGCCTAGGCACCAAGAGAATCGATTACCTAATTCACCGAAACTCACACGTATACAATCTTGGAAATATTCCACACAGTCTAAAATGTATAAAATATAGCCTAAAGCTTCAATAAAATTTTAATTACACTTGGAAAAACCAAATTCATGCATGAAGTACTAGGACCAAACGACTAGGCTACATGGCCTAGCGTAGGCCAGAATGGCGAATACTTCGCCAAATAATACTAAGCACGAAAGGAAATCCTATGTAAAGCTAAATAGCTAAAATTTATTAAAGCAAAACAACCAGGAATGTCGCTCTGACTAACTAATTTATACCTAGCGAGCGACAGTGTCCAGGACACCTCTGGTAGGCTACAGCTCTTGTATCAAAGATTAATCCTATTAATCACTCAAAATTTTACCAAGAGCCTACATTTATACATAACAGACACTATACTCAACTTATCAGAGGCCAACGAAGACGAAGAAGCCATGAAAAGCCGAATAAATCCAAGATTTGCGAGAAAAACAGGAAAAAACACCGAGTTGTTAAGCTACGCAAAAAGGAATACAGATGGCGCCAGGATTGGCGCCAGGCACGCATACGAATCGGGGGATAGGGAAGCCTTGGGAGAGGCTCCCCTTTTTCTTTCCCGAATTCGTATCTCGTCAATCACCTCCTACGAGACGAAATCTCTGTCCAGGTTGTAGATTGCCATGTGACGTGTCTAGAATACGTCCTCTGATATGTCGCGATATCCCTTTCACGAGGGATACTCGCTCCAGGAGTTAGAATTCTGGTACCTTAAGGTAAATTCTCTGGGAATATCGCCGTAGTTGTAATATACCCTAGGAAGCTACCCTATAGGAACTTCCATCAGGACGACATGGCTTGAGCCCAAAAATATTTATATATATATATATATATATATATATATATATATATATATATATATATATATATATATATATATATATATATATATATATATATATATACACATAAACAAAAAAAGGAATCTTATCGTAATAAAAGTAAATAGCAAGAGATTATGCCAAGTTTTAAATCCAGGGTCCTATAAAGGATAAGCTTTGGCCTGTAGCCGAATTTATTGCCACAACCAATGGTGTTTCCATATGTTATGTTTATTGTCCTTATAATTACACAAAGACTAGATGCCTCGGAGTAATCCTTTGCCTTTCTCCTCCCACCCAGTTTTGCTCTCGAGCTTTTCCTTCTACCGCCGTCAGTTCTGGATTAGTAGGCCTACCCTCATTAACAAAAATAATTACCAATGTCATATATGTAGCTTTTTTCCACAAGAAATCCACGAAGTATTATTTTTCCACAAAAATATCCATGTACAGTTAAATATCCAAAAAAAAATATCCACAAATTTTGTTAAAATTGACAATCCACAATGGCTGATTTTATCCACAAATTTGTGGATAATATCCACAAAGTGGCAACACCGCCACATTCAAGACCAAAACGAAAGCTGATAATGTCATTGGTTGCTACATTATGACGTGGAATTAGTGAGCCAATGGGAAGGAAGCATTGCTGTGACGTATCAAGGCTACCAAAATTGTCTAGTGGGGACGTGAGAGCGGGGAATTTGAACAGAGGATTAACAAGCCACGATCGTGGCTCCACGGAGTATAAGGGTAACCTCAAGATCGAGATGATTGTCTAAGTCTAACCGAGGCCCTTGGCGTCAATAGGAGTAGGAGGAGGTGGGGATGATGATGATGATTATATATAAGTCGTGGCTAAAATAAGACGTTAAAAAATTCATGAAGTAGACGATAGGTTTTATTCGTTTTTATATATACGTCGTGGCTAAAAATAGAGACTGCAATATATATATATATATATATATATATATATATATATATATATATATATATATATATATATATATATATATATATATATATCGTGGCTAAAAAGACAATGCAATAGATACTATATATACGTCATGGCTAAAAATAGACACTGCAACAGATATTATATATACGAAATAGCGAAAAATAGACACTGCAATAGATATTACATATACGTCGTGGTTAAAAATAGACACTGCAATAGATATTACATATACGTCATGGTTAAAAATAGACACTGCAATAAATATCATATAAACGTCGTGGTTTAGACCTCAAGTTTTACAAGTTTTCAAAAGCAGCAAATACATGTCTGTTTTAAAAAAAAATGCCATATGGATACGTTCACGTTCTCCAAAATTTGCAAAATACAGAATTATCAGGAAGAGGTTATTAGATAAAGTATTAGTCAAACAGGTAAAAGTATCTGTTTGAAAATTAGGTAAGCAAGGGATATACCAAAGGATACCGTCTAACAAGAATATTTTTTATGTATATTAAAAAGTCAATTAAGCAGAAAAATAGCAAACACTTTTATTGCGAGACATAAATGAGATTAAAAAAAGTTTCTCATAAAATGACATAGCTGGGAATTGAAGATGCAATGAATGAATGAGAAAAGTTTTTTCAAAACATATTGAATTTTGTTTTCATATTTACAGAAGCTGCCACACCGAAATAAGCTTTTCCCAAAAGCGAAGTTTAAGTTCCCCTTGAAAAAGAAAATGGAGAAATTACGCCAAAACACATCAAGATATATTTAGTGCCATTATTTGTTGCTACAGGTATTAAAGGTTTAAAGCCCACCTATGAATGGCAGAGGCAAAGGACATTGACTATGCCCTAGAGATTGAACATATATACATATGATCAACGCCCACGCTCCTCTCCACCCAAGCTAGAACCTGGGAGGGCTAGGAAATGACTACCGATGACTCAGCAGATAGACCTATAGGCTCCACCAAACACCCCCTCCTTAGCTCACATGGATGGGGAGGTTGCAGCGACCAAAGGAGCAAACAAGTTTGAGCGGTACTCGAACCCCAGTCTGGCAATCACCAGACAAGGACGTTACCAAGTGGCCACCACAATGTTAATAACACCTAGATCTCTTCCGACAAGCCCACCTCAATAAGATATTAAGTAGGCCTAAAGACAAAAGTGTAATAAGAGAAAGATAAAGTTTAGTTGATGATATTCATTGCTAGAAAAGATTATACAGTGGATCAGATGAATGTATGTGTTGAGGAGGGATAGGGGTCGGGTGGGACTCGGGGAAGAGGATGCATGGAATAGAAACAGAGAAAATTGACTCAAGCCGCCAACCCTGCTATACAGTGGGACTAATAAGACCGATAGAAAAAGAAGACTTAAAAAGACTATGCAGTGCATAATATTCTTATTTTATATGAGATAACATTTGGCTTAATGATAAATTTATATATTTGTCAGATATGATTCGTGCTGTCTTTATTTCCCCCTGTGCTGAAATGCAACACTAAAAATGACTCCGTTGTATGATAAAGGACAGGTTAGGGAAATACAATTGCGTTTTCCTTTTATAAAAACTTTAAAATAAGAGAGAGAGAGAGAGAGAGAGAGAGAGAGAGAGAGAGAGAGAGAGAGAGAGAGAGAGAGAGAGTTTATTCGGTGAAAGGAAAACAGCGAACAGGCGTAAAGCGTAAACATTCCACCTTAATTAATTTCTTCGTTAATCTAACACCAAAAGTGTCAAACTAATGTTGATAGATTAGACAAAATTTAACTCTTTTTACAAGTCTTCGCCGAAACCTTCTTGTAGGCTCCGGGTTGAGAGGGTGCTAATTGTAAAAATATTTGCCAAAAATACACTAATCAAGACAGGCTAATGAAATTTTGAGGCATTATTAGCACTATAATAAGGCATATCCTCTGTAAGTTTTATCATCCTACAGGGAAAATAAAGGATTTTATGAATAAAAATGTGAAAATTGGAGCTAGCGACTTAAAGTTGTTTGGTGACCAGTGAGAAACTAATGTCTTGAATTGAAATTCGCTCTGTCATTATGTTTGTTTATCCATATGGAACAAGCAGACCAAGTTTTATCAAAATCGAACAGTAAATAAGCACACAGAAAGAAAAAAACGAGGAGGTTAGGTTAGGTTAGGTAGTGAAACCCCGGCTGGTGATGGAGGGATACCTAGAAATAAATATTCACCAAAAATTAAAATTTCGATTTAGGGAAAAAACCTTCTGTGTTTTTCTAGGTATTATGTCACTTAATGGCCTAAAACATCTAAATATTATATTACTTAAGGCATAAGAGCAGGACAAGCAAAGAAATACACCCCTCTCCCGAAAAAGAAAAAACGAGAAATTACGATTTTTGTCTGATGACGAAAATATTGGATATAAAATCATAGTCTCCCCTGAGCCCATTTTCTTTGATATCACTGATATGAGAAAACGTATTTGAACAGTTTTAAAGGGGTAACCTATAAAAATTAGAAAATTACTAATGATATTTCGTATTTTTTCTATTAACATAAGGGGGGCGTTGATGACCAGGGGGGGGGGGGGGGGCATTATAGAGGCTGGAGATGAATTCTACACATATCACGGCCTTCTGATAGGTAAAAGGAAGACTTTTAGCAAAGAAATAAACAATTGGGAAAATTCACCCCCTCAACCTGGAGAGAACCCTTAAGGTTAGTCTTGAACGAGGCAGCTGAAGAACTGCAAAAGATCTCCCAACGAATCAATCAGTAAACACGCATGATTTGTAAGCAGGGACTGACATGCTTTAGTACAAAATAGCCAATGGGCACCAATTGAAGAATTAAACGATTGGTGACAAATCCCAGCTGTTTCATTAATGGTGATTTTAAATTACTTTCATTTCTTTACTTATAATCTATTAACGTTTGAAGCATTGACTCTTTCATACCTATAGTTTATGCCATAAAATAGACTGGTCTGCTACTGAGATATCTTCTTCATTTCATAAATAGAAATTCGCGAGGCAATTGCACAGTCTATTTTATGAATCAGGCAGTTCCAAGATATAGGTGTTAGAAGTATAAACATATGACCCCATTTATATACATGTATATATATATATATATATATATATATATATATATATATATATATATATATATATATATATATATATATATATATATATATATATATATAAATTTATATACATGTTACCATTGAAAATTCTAAATAAGTTCTGTTGTTTTTTAACACTTACATCAAATGGAGTAAGTACTCTAGTTTTTTGTTTGACAACAAAGGCAATTTTTTTTTATACTTATAATATAATACTGGTATTCATGATATTTTCTTCTTATAAAATCGTTTTGGTTAATATCCAACTAACATAAAATAAATAGGATTTCTCTTTTTCTCCTTTCGTAGTTTACATCAGCGAAATGCTTTATACCATTCGTCCTCGAAAGGAAGACAAATAAATTTTAGGCACAAAAAACAGTAAAGATTTTTATCTTGACATCGTTGTTACCAGCGACATACAGAGTGAGGCTACATACCATGGAAGACTAATGAGAGAGAGAGAGAGAGAGAGAGAGAGAGAGAGAGAGAGAGAGAGAGAGAGAGAGAGAGAGAGAAAACTATTATTCAGATGGGGACAAAGAAAGTTTATAAAATATCGATAGAAATCCTTCTCTAATGATACAAGCAAGGAAAGCATATCATATAATATCTTTTAATAAAGCAAAAGTGAAATTAACAATAAATATATTATTTATAAGGCAAAAATGTCCAAAAGTCGACTTTAGACAAGGAATATAATTTTCAACTTCAGAGTTCCAAGAGCGTTTCTTAAAAAGTTCTTATAGGTTTTCCCCTTTTCGGAGTCATAAAAAAATATGGAACATTCCCGGATTCCGTTAACGAGGTAAGGGAAGCTGGAGGGTCCCATAGTTTTTTTTTTTTTCCTCCATCCTCTTGCGTTGGAATCTTGTTTCAACTCCATTCCCTTTTTCTATCGTCTGTTCTCCCCCATGGAAAGGGCGTTTCTTTAAAATGTTTGTTTCATTTAATATTATAGTTATATCTTTCGGATATCCAACAAGCTCTTCGGAAGATGCAAAATGTTAAATATAAGATTTTATTCATATAACCACGTTTTTTTAGACAAAAATTAATTAACGCATTCAAGGGCGTGAGAATAATATCGTTCACTTGAGTTAAATGGAAGGTTTTTATTATGTGTAACAGGTTTAAATTGTTTCACTAAAGTTTTTCATTATTACAAAAATGCCCTCTAACCTGAGAAAATATATACCACTTTCGTCAAACAATGAGAAGAAAGCTTACCATCGCGCTTTGGGAATAGAATATCTGATTCTTTTCGCTTTACCATACGACAAGAAGTAATTTAAATCATGTTTATACAAGATAAGTCGTTAAATGTGTAGTATTCGTCTTGTACTGTACATGAAAAATGCAGACCCTTTTTAAAAGAAATGAAGATATGAATCTTAATTTAGGAACCACCGTAGAACATTCCACCAAAATATCAATTTATAATACTCCTATAAAGTTGGATACATCGTATTTTATGAGATACCTTTTAACAAAGATACCGATTCATCTCGAGACAATATCCGTCAAAATAACGAAATCCTTATGGGTTGGTGTGGAGGATCACTTATTTAGAGGATTAATTGCATTTTTTACTTTAACAAACAAGCCCTAAAAATATTAATGAGAGACTACACGAGTCCCGAATAGAAGTTCTTGAGCTTTCTCAACAAAACTGTGTGTACCAGGACCATTTTCGATAATTTCTATGATTCCACACGGGGCTTCAAAATTAATCTCCAGTGACGCCATGTTCGGTTTTGCGTCAAAACCAATGATGCCAAGCCACTTGGATGCATACAACTAAATGATGTACAATACACTGTTAAAAATAAGCCGTAAAAGAAACGGTAAAAGTCCTAGAATGAATGTTTTCAGGCATTTGCCGTTTTAAAAACGGATATATTGACGTAAACGAGTGGGATTGCGGTCACCAACCCGTAAACGATAATAACAAAGTAGGGTAAAATTACGGTCGCCTGTATTTCACTGAAATACGACTGAGAACAGTATATTTTCACAGAGAATTTCCGATTGAAATTACAGTATTTTTAAAGTGCATATTATTGTATTACGTTTTGAAAGACAACTGAAATACTATGATGCCTATTAAAAAACAAGCAATTTAGATTTCCTTGATGACATTTTATTGATGCAAATCGAATAAAACAATCTTTAAGACTCATTTTTTTTCAGGAAAATTGTCCTTATCAGTACCAAAGGCAAACGATCTTATTCTTGCAACATTTCAATTTAGGCAACAACAGAAAATAAAGCATTTGAGTACTAATTCCGTTTGAGTAAAAGCAGAAACCACATGCACTTAAGTAATATTTATGTAAGTAAGAGCTTCAAGTAATATTTATATAAGTTAGAGCTGCAAAACACAGACTTATTCCACTGCCAAAGTTTTCAAGAGTTGCCAGATGCCGTTAAAGTAATTCTATTTAGAGTCGAGTTAATCTTCCACTCTCCCAAGGATACAGTTTTATCGCCTCCTTCCTTCTCACATGGGAAGGCTGGGGCACAAAAAAGAAATATTATCAGCCTAAAAATCTTTCCAAATAAGAGATAAGGACTTGAGTTATGAATTCGCTATTCGAAAGTGCTTGGTAAGCCCCCTACCCATCTCCCGCCCCCTGGTCAGCTAGTAAAGGAGGTGAAGTTGGCTTTTAGCATGATAAGCTTGAGAAAAGTCTGCTTTCCAAACTGAACTTGGTAAAATCTTGCTTTTAAAACTTGTTTTCCTGAACGTCGATTTTGCAGTTCGTAATGTGGACTATAGTCCATTTCTTTTAGTGATGCATATTTGCACCGACTCGCAGCGGTGCCCTTTTAGCTCAGAAAAGTTTCAGGATCCCTGATTGGTTGGACAAGATAATTCTAACCAATCAGCGATCAGGAAACTTTTCCGAGCTAAAAGGGCACCGCCGCGAGTCGGTGCAAATATGCATCGCTAAAAGAAATGGACTATAGATATTTAAAATGTAATATATGTTCAAGATGATATACTTATCAATGAATATTGTTTTACATAAATTAAGACCCTCTGGCTGAAAAAAAAAAATAATAATCACTAAAATGGAACGAGGTTAGTAAGTAAAAGCCTCCGAAGTATTTTTTTGTGGGTGTCTACCCAATAATAATAATAATAATAATAATAATAATAATAATAATAATAATAATAATAATAATAATAATAATAATATAAAAATTCCAAAAAGATAGACAAGGCTTCGAAACATGTTAAGTAAAATTACTTGAAATAATTTCTAAATTGATTGCAAAATTTGCCCCCCCCCCCCCCCAAAAAAGAAAATGGTGTCTCCAGCTCATCGAAATCAGGTTTTGGAGTATCCAGAATAGCGAAATCAGATTTTTAAGCACCCAGATCAGAGAAATCAGGGTTTGAAGTCTCCAGAACAGAGACAACCAATTTTGCAGTCTCAAAAAAAAAAAAAAAAAAAAAAAGCAAAATCAGGTTTTAGGAGTATTCAGAACGGAAATCAGATTTTGGAGTACCCAAAACAGAGAAATCAGGTTTTGAAATATCCAGAACAGCAACATCAGGTTTTCTGGAGTCTCCATAACAGCGAAATCAGGTTTTAAAATATCCAGAAAAAAGATTAAGTTTTGGAATATCCAAAAAAGCGAAATCAGGTTTTAAAATATCCAGAACCGCAAAATCAAGTTTCGAATATCCAAAACAGTGAAATCAGGTTTTTGGATTATCCAGAACAGAGAAATAAAGTATTGGAGAATCAAGAACAGCGTAATCCGGTTTTAAAGTATCCAGAACAGCAAAAGCAAAATAATCATAACTCTCTCTCTCTCTCTCTCTCTCTCTCTCTCTCTCTCTCTCTCTCTCTCTCTCTTACAAACATACACGACTGATCATAAGGATAAACTTCAAACATGGGGAATCCAAGGATATCACCCATCAGGACTCTATCCAAGCGGATATCCAATCAACTGACTGATCGAGGGAACTCGAGAAACGTTAAAATCAACCGATGTGACTCAGCGTTTATCAGTGGCTATGAATGAACGTAATCCTTTAATGGCAGTTGTAATGGCATCAACATCAACTTCAATTGATGTATTACAATAAAGTGGAAATAATGACAGGAATGTTGGTCGCCCATTTCTAAAACCTTCTATTTTCTCTTGGCCATATGGATGAGCCTTTTTTTTTTTTAAGTTTCTGCGTTAATTCTATTGCTTTTATTCATGAGGGAAAAGCAACATGAAAGGCTTTTGGTTTCTGCAACTAAATCTTTTAATGAATAGTAGTGCGATGAATAATAGTTCTTCGGGAAGGAATTTCTTTGTTACTAAAATTTGGCTCAGGATCATTACAATAAAAGGTGAATATTTTACCGATTCATACAGGTTTTTCATGTTTATACATATATATTTATACAAAGATACTTATATTTTGTACGCACATACATAAACGGTTTATACATATATATATATATATATATATATATATATATATATATATATATATATATATATATATATATATATATATATATATAATATGTATATATATATATATATATATATATATATATATATATATATATATATATATATATATATATATACATACATACATACATACATACAAACGTATATGGGTAAAATTCACTTATGCGCATGCCGTTCAGATGTAAAGAACCACTAGGAAAAATGAAAAAAAATTGAGCGAATCCTAAATGGATTCATCTCGTATATTTTCTATTTCATGATCATGTCTAGAAAATATAAGGGACAAAACCTTTCAGGATTCGCACCGTTTTAATTTGCGATATTGCGTTATACGAGTAGATATCGGAATATAAATTTTATCAATAGCGATAGAGAGCTTATCTATAATTAGAACAGAGATGAAAACGAAAATTTCTAAATACAAAATTCCACTCACATTTCAGTTCCTGGAAGTGTGTATTAATAGCAAGCGGATGAAACTCTTGTAGGTGAAACATTGCAAAACAAAACAAAAAACAATATGCAAATGGAACAAGTGAATGAGGCACGAATAGATAGAAACATATTTCCTAAGAAATACATTCAAAGTAATAGTCTACATGCTCTACCTCATTTTCCATTTCATCATTACGAAGGGAAGACGAGAATACTTCTGAATACTGAACTGGGAAGAATAAGGCTATAGAGTTAATCATTGCAAGCGTCGAATGATTGGCTGACCGATTGATTAATAATACTCTAATGCCGTCGCAACAATATTATTATTATTATTATTATTATTATTATTATTATTATTATTATTATTATTATTATTATTATTATTATTACTTGCTAAGCTCAACCTTACATGGAAAATACAAAATAGGTACCCCGAAAATTCAACATTTTATTGTTTTAATGTTTCGTCTTCATTTTATCCAAATTTTTAATTTGTATAAGGGCCTCGACTAGAAGTGAAAGATAATTATCCAGAGAAAACTATCTCAACACACGCTCATTTTGTAAAGTCCTTTATATAAAAAAAACTCGCTGGGAGTCTATTAAGGATTGACAATTTTTCAGAGTCCAAAGGGGGGGGGGATCATAAAATTCTGAAATGGCTTCTTCCGAGCAATTTCCAGACCAGTTGCCTCTGTGCAGTTTACGATTAGCGAAAATAATAGAAGTTGAATTCAGAGGAAGAAGGGCGTATGAGCAAGGCTGTCTCAAATACTCAAGACGGCCTGGCAGCAATTTTAGTCTTCTGGAAGCGTTTAAACCGTTCAGGATGCTATCTGAGAGAAGGTCTGTAAGTAATTTTAGTATCAGAGTAGTATTTTGAATGGCTGGTCTGAGGCGGTCCTAACGACCAATTGTATTGCAACGCCAAAATACAAAATAACAGATAGAAATCAACCAAGTATGATATGATTTCTGATTGGAGGTTAAGCTTGTGGCAAATCGCCAAATTAACAGATAGCGATCAATTAAGTATATGATATGATTTCTAATTGGATAATATACATAAATAAATACTCAATCATTTATCAAACAAGAATCTTCAATCTTGAAATAGCATTTCAAAAGAGGTTTCTATTTGATGTAGGAGTGTGTTGCTATCTATCTCAGTTCTATAACAAAATTTTTATTAATTCATTACATGAGATGAGAATCACGTTTGCATATCATAACCTGCAAATGATCACTTTTTTTAATATAAAATAAAATACCGAATAAATACAAAGATTAAACAATCTCCATAAAATAAATTATCTTTTTTTTTCCTTCACCGAAAGATGTGCCAACGAATTCAAAGAATGTTTTAAATCATAATTTTCATATTTTCATTTATATATATTACCAATTTCCCGAGTATGAAGAAACGAAAAAGATCAGAAATCTTCCATTGTATCAATTGTTTCTAAAGTCTTGAAGGTTGATTCGAATTATATATTTCATTTAAACAGTTGATTCGCCTAAGAGATAAAACTACAGTTAACGTTAAAACTTGATAGTTTCCAGTTATTCAAGATATAAGACATGATGTAAATTCAAAATATGACTTTGAATATGAATATAAATAAATATATACCTTTAGAAAATCTAAAACAGTACTTTACTTTAAAGAGATCGTCCAAAATATTTGAGTCCACATAAAAACTGGTCTGTTAAAATGAAAGCTGTCGTTTGCTCTCAATGAATCATCTTTATCTATCTATTAGTATTTTGTTTTAAACCTCACTTTTTTTTCGTTTCCATTCAGCCATTCTTTTATGTACAAGCATGATTGAGAAGATATTTGATTTTACAGAATTTTTCTACGAACAACAACAACAACAACAATAATGATGATGATAATAATAATAACAATAATAATAATAATATTAATAATAATAATAATAATAATAATAATAATAATAATAATAAATCCTCCCCATATTCCAAGTCAATTGGATTTTTACATAACTCTTAAGATTTTTAATGGTAACTACTTTTTCAAAAGGCATCAGAATATCATTACACACACACAAAAAAAAAAAAGAGAAAAAAAACCTGACTCAAAAACGAAGGATTAGACACGGGAATTACAAATTGGAATCAAATGACTGAAAAAGCTCAATACTACACTGTATTATAGAAGTTGTATTCTAGCTGATTCAACTACCTTAATCGGGTAGTTGAATCAGTAGCATTTCAAAAGTTCAAACTTGCAGCTAATGGTTTTATGTTGAACAGGCTGCCATAAGTCCTTTTATGGCTTATATATGATATATCTTTTTGATGCTAATGTTTTTGAGATATTTTATTTTAATTGTTCTTACTTCTTGTATCGTTTATCTATTTCCTTATTTCCTTTCCTCACTAGGCTATTTTCCCTGTTGGAGCCCTTGGGCTTATAGCATCTTGTTATCCAACTAGGATTGTAGCTTAGCTAATAATAATAATAATAATAATAATAATAATAATTGTCAGTTCTTTACCCAACAAACAAAATAATTGATGTCAGTCAAGTTCTTCCCTTCTAGTCTTTTGGGGAAAATAAATTTGACAACGTCAAATAAATATATGAGGGTTTATTCAAAACGCATTCTGGAGAGGATGGAATAGGAAGATATCTCATGTAAATCGCATTTTCTTCTTGCCATATGTGCAGTTATAAATTAAATTTTGTATACGTATGAATTACTTTTATAACAGGAAATACTTTTAGGGGAGAGGTATTACAGACTTTTACTGAATAAATCACTTATAATGTAATTTTCTTTTTTTTAATATAGCAAGATAAAGGTGTGGAAAACGAATGGGGAGTCTTTCAAAGTACAGCCTTTTTATACAATGAAACCAAAATGAGGCACTTTTAATACATTTATATAATTTTCCACATACATGACTTGTTCGCATTTCATTTGCACCTCTTACTTTCGTAGTTTCATAGCAATATGGACATATAATAATACTTGTTAATCATTCAAATCAATTCAAATTAAAACTTCATAAGTTCAAACTTACAGCAAATGTTTTCATGTTGAATAGGCTGTCATAAGCCTTTTTATACTTCATATATGACATATCTATTTTGCTGTTGTTACTGTTTTTAAAATATTTTATTGGTAATTTTTTTCTCATATCGTTTATTTATTTCCTTATTTCCTTTCCTCACTAGGCTATTTTTCCATGTTGGACCCCTTGGGTAGATAGCATCTTGCTTTTCTAACTAGGGTTGTAGCTTGGCTAGTAATAATGATAATAATAATAATAATAATAATAATAATAATAATAATAATAATAATAATAATAATAATAATAATAATAATTATAACAATCACAATAACAACTAAAAACCTGTTAAGGATAATCATCTCAAAAATACGAGAAATGCCTGGACTTATGACTTTGGGCCATATAGACTAGCAATGGGGTATTGGTTAATAACAAAATTAAAACATTATCACAATGGACCTGATTTCTGGTACATGAGGATATTCAACACCCAAGTGCAGCTTTGTGTAGGCCCATCAGCTGCACTATGAAGTCAGAAGAGGTTGGACAGCACAGCAAGAACAGAAATGGGAGCAAAGCTAAAATGGAAGGGGCCATAAGGAGTACCGCGCGGGGTGCGCTTACTCACTAAGCATTTGGCACGGTCTCTCAGTCAACATAAAAAAAAAAAATTTGATAAGAATTCGGGTTAGGGCTCTACTGGTAGTTATTGACTCTTACAAAACAACGGTAATCACTACATATATATATATATATATATATATATATATATATATATATATATATATATATATATATATATATATATATATATATACACACACACATACACACACACATACACACACACACACACACACATATATATATATATATATATATATATATATATATATATATATATATATATATATATGTATATATCTCTATATATACAGTATATATATATATATTTATATATATATATATATATATATATATATCTCGATATATACAGTATATATATATATATATATATATATATATATATATATATATATATATATATATATAATGTGTGCATATACGCTGTTAAAAATTGCAGTAAAATACACGGTAAATACCTGGCAACATTTAGTACAGGATTTTTATAGTTTTAAAAACGGATATATTGACGTTAAGGAGTGATATTACGGTCACCAACCCGTAAAATATAATAACCAAGCAAGGTAAAACTACAGCCGCCTATAATTCACTGAAATACTGCTGAGAACAGTATATTTCTGCGGAGAATTTTTTGTTAAAATCACGGTTTTTTTCAACTGTGTGCAAATATATATATACAGTATACATACATTATATATATATATATATATATATATATATATATATATATATATATATATATATATATATATATATATATATATATATATATATATATATATATATACACTGTATATATAGAGATATACATAATAATAATAATAATAATAATAATAATAATAATAATAATAATAATAATCGTTCATATAGACCTATAATAATGATGGATAGAACATAAAGTAATATATATATATATATATATATATATATATATATATATATATATATATATATATATATATATATATATATATATATATATATGTATATTCAAGTAAATTTTTGAACTATTGACATTCACCTTTTCACGTGAATTACAAAAACCCAGTTTCCAATGAGGGAATTAATGAATAAAATCAAAGTTCAACTGAGCAGTTTCAACATCCGTATACAAAATAAACTTACGCATAAACGAACTCATTTAGGTCTTTAATGAGAATGGAATGGGTAAAGTAGAAAGCGGAATAGAGGGAATGAATCATTCAAAAGTCTCTTGAGGAGAAAACCTTACCTTAACTTCAGCGACGCTCTTATCACATCTGCCAATCTTGATTTCACAATGCAGGAAGAATTGTCTCTGCTAAAGAGTTCTGATGAGCCGCTGCAGTAGGTTTTTTGACGTTGCCCACAGTTCTGTGAAATAGAGAGAACAGATAGATTAGATATGAATCAACCATGATTTTCCATTATTTATTATCAATATTTACAGTTTTATAGCTGTCAGGCTATTAACTACATCTATCTCATAGTAAAAAAAAAAAAAAAAAAAAAAGCTCATCTATGTAATAAATTTATTCATGTAATTTTTTCTATTCAACAACAACAATAAATGTAGCCGTTTCTATTTATATGCAGGACAAAGGCCTGACATGTCTTGGTAACGTCTGGGGTTTGGCCATTTTG
>NC_090752.1:82907005-82939505 GCF_036898095.1 Palaemon carinicauda
CTTTCGGTTGCCGGGCTTGGAGGTTGTGTACACTCTTATCCCGGCATCCATTCTATTTTTCTTCTAAGTGCTGTACCTGTCCCGGCTGCCGGCCTATGAGGCCGGCAGCCGGGCAGGTGTAGTCCTCTGGTTCTTTTGCTGCCGGCTGGCATCGGTCTTGTACCTTTGCCGGCCGGCTTATGTCAGCCCTTGTCTGCCGGTCACCAAGAGTGTGGCCGGCAGCTGGGTACTACCTTGTGTAGTTGCTGGCCGGCAGCCATTGCCGGCCAACACTGGCTGTTACCGGCCGGCAGTTGCTGCCGACCGGCACAGGCATTTGAACCAGAGTGCTGCCGCCCTATAGCTGTTAAGTAGTATACTTTAAAGCTAGTTGTGGTGTGTGCCGGCCGGCAAAGGCAGGCCGGCACACATCCCCCTATACTGTACTAGTATTCTTCTGTATAGCATATACAGTAAGAGGAAAACTATAGTAAGGGTTTTGGTAGAGCACTGTGTCTTCTAACACTATTGTGTTTTCTTGCACGCCCCTTTGCTGTTGCCCTCAGATAGGAAGCTGAGTTCTTCCCTGTCTATTATCCAGGATTTTAAAATCATTGCTTAGGTGTGAGCTCCACCTGTTTCCTCTGGAAACCTTGCATTGGTTACTCTAGAAGAGATAAACCATTTTTGATTTTATTATCTGGAAGGCTGCAACAATGGGTTGTGAGGGAAACACAAGTGTGTGTCTTTCCTTTATGAATTGTTATGCTATACTATGCATATCCAGTGATACATAGTTCACTTGATACTCATGGAAATTTCTTCTCTTTACAGGAGGACCCTCCGAAGTGCGGAAATGTTTTCTGCAATGTCCGCAGCAAGAACCTCCGCGGACATGAGTGTTGTAGGAGACATGCAGCATGCGCTGTCTCCAAGGATGATCTCCAGTATTGGGACCCTCAGGTATGTACTGTATGCACTAACCTGATTACTGAGGCTTTTGATTACCCTAGAACGGCGGAATCAAGGGATATAGCAAGGGAAAAGCTTCGTACTTGGGTAAGGGGCTTCAAGAAGAACACCTCTGGCCCTTATCTTCCAAGTGAGAAGATGAGGGCGTATCTTTTTCCCCAGGCATCAGCTGATGCAGTGATTCCCCAGCCTCAAGAGGAGATCCCCCAAGATCAAGTCCAGGTGGACGTGGAAGTCGCAGTTGCGATGCAAGACATCCAGTTAGATGACAGGATGTCTGACCTGGACGAACGTTTGGAACAAGACCTGGCAGAAGGTCAGGATGAAGTTCAAACCCCGGATGTCGTAGAGGATGAGGTCGACGAGGTGTCGGCTATTCCGGTTCAGATTCCGGATCCTATCCCCTCAACATCGGCCGGTCTCCCAGTAGAACTGGGACAGGCCCTCTCTTCGATTGTTGGAATGATCCAACAAATGCAGAAGGAGAATCAGGAGAAGGCGGCTGCTATGGAACTGCGTATGCAGTCCCTGGCAGAATCACGTGGACCCCGGAAAGGGCTCAATGTGAAAGACCTTCCCGTATGCTCAGATGCTTACCCCTGGAGGTATGCTGAGCACATGCCAATGACGACTGGAAAGATCGTCATCTCGGATAAGCTGGGTTCAGTTCCACTAGAGGAGGTGGAATTTTGGCCCAGCAAGGCATCATATCCGGACTGCTATGTCCGGCTGAGAAAAGAACCAGCTTCAAGGGAGGAGACAGAGCCGAAGGAGGTCATAATTATGGACCACGCTAAGGCTCAAGCCCTACTTTCATCTTCGATGAAAGAGAGGGGCTTCTCTAACTCGAAGGTAGCTGCATTGAACAAGAAGCTCCCTTCTTTTGTGTCCTCTCCTGCTAGAGCCTTCCCCTTTTTACAGAAAGGGTTTGCGGCTGTCCTAAAGGCAGTCGAGGCCGGCAAGCCTTGCCCCTCCCTGGAGGAGTGTAAACCCTTGTCGCTGGCCCTGCCTATGGACCACAAAGACTGGAAGGATGTCCATCTGACATTCTCAGTGGGAAAGTTGGAGGCTGATATTGCCGGACGGCAATTCGGCGAGGACCTCCCCAAGCTGTCCGACTCTCTTTTACGAAGAGAGTTCGAGACAAAAGAAAGACTGGCTGCCTCAATGTCTCATCAGACTACTCTTGAGACGATGGCAAGTGACCCCAAGGTCCATGAAATGTTCATGGTAGTGGCTAAGTCTCATCTAGCCACAGTGACGAAGGACCTTTATAGCTTCGTCAGGGCAAGGAGAGCTTGCAGGGAGTTCGTGTTCACCGGGGCCTCGGTGAGACACGAGCCAAGGAAGTTAATCTCCTCCAACATTTGGGGAAAAGACCTTTTCCCTACCGATGTGGTCAAAGAGGTTGTTGATAAGGCCGCCGTGGAGAATAGAAACCTTCTCCAGAAGTGGGGCCTGGCTATCAAAAGAAAATCTTCCCCGGATGAGGGTCCTCAACCAAAGAGGAAGAATATGAGGACTAGGCTACCGTCTCGGTCAGCCAAGCCTTTTAGACAGCAACAGCAACTGCAATTGCCATTGCCTCCAGTGCCCCAGATGGTGGCACAAACCCCGACTACTTTTCAGTGGGTACCCCAGGCTGTGCCAGGTCAGTCATCCACATTCACCCCAATGTTCGAAGGACAGTCTTCTTCCTTTCGTGCAAAACCTAGAGGAGCAGCCAGAGGCTCGTCTAGGCGCCCCTCAAGGGGAAGGGGATTCAGAGGTGGTCGTGGTCAGGGAGGCAAGACCTCAGGACGGCAGTCCAAGTGAAACGATACCGGTAGGAGGGAGACTGATGAAATTTTGGGATCGCTGGACCTTCGATCCCTGGGCCCAAAGCCTACTCAAGAATGGACTGGGCTGGAGCTGGTACAGCACTCCACCCCCGTGCCTTCGGTTTTTCCAACACTCCACCCCCGTTCTGGAGGAGTACGTTCAAGAACTGTTGGAGAAAAAGGTGATCCGAAAGGTGAAGTCCATCAAATTCCAAGGGAGGCTGTTTTGTGTTCCCAAGAAAGACTCGGAAAAGCTCAGAGTCATTCTGGACTTGTCGCCACTCAACAAGTTCATAGTGAATTGCAAATTCAAGATGCTAACACTGCAACACATAAGGACCTTACTGCCCAAGAGGGCATACTCAGTCTCTATAGACTTGTCAGACGCCTATTGGCACATTCCAATCAGCCGTCGACTCTCCCCCTACCTAGGGTTCAGGCTACAACGGAGACTATACGCCTTCAGAGCCATGCCATTCGGGCTAAACATAGCCCCAAGGATTTTCACGAAGCTTGCGAGCGCAGCTCTCAAACAATTACGCCTAAAGGGAATTCAGGTAGTAGCCTACCTGGACGACTGGCTGGTGTGGGCAGCATCCGAGACCGAATGCTTGCAAGCTTCCAGTCAGGTGATCCAGTTCCTAGAGTACCTAGGCTTCAAGATCAACAGAAAAAAGTCTCGACTTTCTCCATCCCAAAGGTTCCAGTGGCTGGGAATCCACTGGGACCTTTTGTCACACAGTTTCTCCATCCCAACGAAGAAAAGGAAGGAGATAGCGGGCTCTGTCAAGAGACTTCTAGATTCCGAAAAGATATCAAGACGCGAACAGGAGAGGGTACTAGGCTCTCTCCAGTTTGCTTCAGTGACAGACCCAGTGCTAAGAGCACAGCTAAAGGATGCAACCGGAGTTTGGAGAAGGTATGCATCAAACGCGCGAAGAGATCTGAGAAGACCAGTGCCGCCTCGGCTACGTACTCTTCTCAGGCCTTGGTCCCAAGCCAGACATCTAAAGAAGTCGGTTCTTCTTCAGCCACCTCCCCCGTCGATGACGATTCACTCAGACGCCTCAAAGGAGAGATGGGGAGGTCACTCTCATCGGAAAAAAAGTCCAGGGGACTTGGTCCAAGCTATTCAAGACCTTTCATATAAACTTTCTAGAAGCTATGGCAGTGCTCCTTACCTTAAAGAAAGTCTCCCCGCGTCACTCGATCCACATAAGATTGGTGATGGACAGCGAGGTGGTTGTGAGATGCTTGAATCGACAAGGGTCGAGGTCACCACCTCTCAACCAAGTGATGTTAGCCATTTTCCGATTGGCGGAAAAGAAGAAGTGGTACCTGTCGGCAGTTCACCTTCAAGGAGTCCGCAATGTGACAGCGGACGCTCTATCCAGGTTCACACCGATAGAGTCGGAATGGTCCTTAGACGCAGGATCATTCTCCTTCATTCTGAATCAAGTCCCAGAACTGCAGATAGACCTCTTTGCGACGAAAGACAACAAGAAGTTGCCCCTGTACGTGTCCCCGTACAAGGACCCCTTAGCGGAAGCAGTGGACGCGATGTCCCTCGACTGGAACAGATGGTCCAGGATTTATCTGTTCCCTCCTCACAACCTTCTGTTGAGGGTCCTCAACAAACTGAGATCCTTCAAGGGGGTAGCGGCAATAGTGGCCCACAAGTGGCCGAACAGTATGTGGTTCCCCTTGGCGTTGGAACTACAGATGAAGTTTGTGCCGCTACCACATCCAGTTCTGACCCAGCGAGTCCAGGAGTCGACTGTCTGCGCTTCATTACAGAAAACCCGGACCCTGCAGCTCAAGATTTTCTCGCCCTTGCGGTGAGAAAGCGTTTCGGGATTTCGAAAGCCAGCATAGACTTCCTAGAAGAATATAAGTGCAAATCGACTAGAAGGCAATATGAGTCATCTTGGAGAAAATGGGTGGCCTTTGTAAAGGCAAAGAATCCGCAGGAGATCTCAACAGACTTCTGCTTATCTTTCTTCATCCACCTCCATGGCCAAGGGTTGGCAGCTAACACGATTTCAGTGTGTAAATCTGCTTTGATGAGACCCATTTTATTTGCCTTCCAGATCGACCTAGGTAACGAGATCTTTAATAAAGTTCCGAAAGCCTGCGCTAGGCTCAGACCTTCAGCACCTCCAAAGCCCATCTCATGGTCTTTAGACAAAGTTCTTCATTTCGCCTCCCTGTTGAGCAATGAAGAATGTGCGTTAAAGGATTTGACGCAAAAAGTTATTTTTCTATTTGCACTCGCGTCCGGGGCCAGGGTTAGTGAGATCGTAGCCCTCTCGAGAGAGGCAGGTCGTGTTCAGTTCCTGGATGGGGGGGATCTGAACCTGTTTCCGGATCCTACGTTTCTCGCCAAGAATGAGTTGCCCACCAACAGGTGGGGTCCCTGGAGAATCTGCCCTCTGAAAGAAGATGCATCTCTATGTCCAGTAGAATGCCTAAAGGTCTATCTTCGTAGAACTTCAGACTTCAAGGGTGGTCAACTATTCAGGGGAGAATCATCAGGCTCAAATTTATCTCTGAATCAACTCAGAGCGAAAATCACATATTTTATTCGCAGAGCGGATCTTGACAGTACACCCGCAGGTCACGATCCGAGGAAAGTTGCCTCATCCCTAAATTTCTTTAATTGTATGGATTTTGAACATCTCCGTTCATACACGGGCTGGAAGTCTTCCAGGGTGTTCTTTCGCCACTATGCGAAGCAAGTAGAGGAACTTAAGAGATCTGTGGTAGCAGTGGGTCGTGTAGTTAACCCTACTGTTTAACTCTGCGAGGAACAGTGGTCTTAATTGGGACGATTAAGTCCAGGGTGAGTGTGTAGATACATACTGTACTACAAACTAAAGGAGGGCACCAAGTGCCTACATAGACTGTTCCTTCTTTCAAAGGTGAACCTAGCATAAGTACAGACATGTGTGCCGAGCGTTTCTAACGCTAATGTGATTGATTTGTAATACAGACTTTTATGACTTGATACCTCGGTATCTTATTAAGTGGCGTTTAATGGTTTTTCTTTCAGATAAACAAGTTCTGTTTACTATCATACTTATGCTTAAAGTTTTGGGTTATCCTCTTTTATATATATATATATATATATTTGTTGTTAACCTGTCTGTTTATTGTCTGTCAATAAACTTGTTCTTGAGAACCTTGCGTCTCTTTCACCTGTGTCAATTTATTGGTATAATTGAGCATTTAATTCTATGTATCTTATCTGGGATAATTCTGATAGAATTGTTCTGTTATGCAAGCTATGTTGCATTGGTTTATGTAAGTCCCCTAATGGGAGGACTCCGTCCCATAAAGGGACGAGGGCGGTTTTATTAGTTTCTTCCTATGCGGATATAAACCTTTGTCCAATACAAGTATTGTGCGGATTACTGGTCAATATATATTGACGCAGTGGTTCTATACAAACTATGCTTTACTTAATATAGGGCGAGACCACTATATTAGCTTGCCTGGTATTCATACATAGGTATATGTACTCTTCGAGACTTTTCCAGAGTCTAGTAGGACTCTTCCCTGTAGGGGGCAGGAAGCTCTTAACATAGTTTATAGTTAGTTGAAAAGATGTATAACAGTAACATCTTAGGTCTCTAGGTCTAGTCGACCGGGAAAAAATTACCTCCGGGGAGTACGGCACGTTCTGAGAATCCACAGATACAGTAATGCTCTGGTACACTTCCATCAGGACGACATGGCTTGAGCCCAAAAAACGGATTTTGAGCAAAGCGAAAAATCTATTTTTGAGTGAGATGGCCATGTCGTCCTGATGGACCCGCCCTTGCCTTTCTAAGAAAGGGCTGTAGGACCCCTCCCTACATACAGTATCTGTAGCACTTCGTGTACGCTACAAGGAATACAGATGGCGCCAGGCACGCATACGAATCGGAGGATAGGGAAGCCTTGGGAGCGGCTCCCCTTTTTCTTTCCCGAATTCGTATCTCGCCAATCACCTCCTACGAGACGAAATCTCTGTCCAGGATGTAGATTGCCATGTGGCGTGTCTAGAATACGTCCTCTGATATGTCGCTATATCCCTTTCACGAGGGATACTCGCTCCAGGAGTTAGAATTTTGGTACCTTAAGGTAAATTCTCTGGGAATATCGCCGTAGTTGTAATATACCCTAGGAAGCTACCCTATAGGAACTTGTAATATACCCTAGGAAGCTACCCTATAGGAACTTCCATCAGGACGACATGGCCATCTCACCCAAAAATAGATTTTTCGCTTCGCTCAAAATCCGTTATATATACTGTATGCCATACTATGTTTTATTCTTTAAGAATTTCTAGTGTAATTTACTCGATCATCTCCTCATCATTGTAATTGTACTGCGTAACTAATTTCGGAGTCAAGCGATTAGAACATATTATAGAGGCATCAATTTAATAATGGATGTTTTTGAAATCTAATATATCCTTTATAGGTAATAAGGTAAGATTTTTTCTTTGAATATTTTATACGAAATTTAGAAACTCGTAAATTGTTCATATTCAGGAAAGTGCCTGTTTGATTTAGATTCTTGTTTTTTTTTTTTTATAAATTATATTAAACTAATAGTTCTTGATTTTAAGAGAACGATACTTAACTCTTCAAAAAATACGGGTATCGTAAATATCCTGGGATAAAGTTTTTTTTTTTTTTATCAACTAATCACTTTTCATTTCCATAGTACCTTTTTAATATGGCTATAGATATCTTTAACAGAAATAACCATCACGGACCCAACTGGGATAAAATATTAGGACTTTTACTGCCCTCTGTACTCCCTAATGAGATCTTTCATATTTATAAAAAAAAAAATAGAAAAATTAAAAAGACATTGAGGAAATATCGATGAACCATGAACCTTTTTTTATTTTGTAAAATAAAATATTTTTTTTTTTTTGCGTCATTAATTCGCTTGCATTCTTTTGATTCAGATCATTATATTCATAAAATATTTCTCCAGAATTTGAAAAGAAAGAGGGAGACCCCGACTGCCAGTGTGGGAGGAATTGGAGCAGAAGCCTAAGAAGAGATTTAGGTCAAACGATATTTTCAGCGGAGAAAAGATTATAAAGACCAATATTTAGGATATATTTAGGATATATATATATATATATATATATATATATATATATATATATATATATATATATTTATATATATACAGTATATATATATATATATATATATATATATATATATATATATATATATATATATATGTATATACTGTATATATATGTGTGTTTGTGTATGTATATATATATATATATATATATATATATATATATATATATATATATATATATATATATATATATATATGTGTGTGTGTGTGTGTATATACTGTATATATATATGTGTTTGTGTATGTATGTATATATACATATATATATATATATGTATATATATATATATATATATATATATATATATATATATATATTATTATTATTATTACTTGCTAAGCTACAACCCCAGTTGGGACAGCAGGATGCTATACTGTAAGCCCCTGGGCTCCAGCTGCGAGAATAGCCCAGTCAGGAAAGGGGAAAGGAAAAATGAAATATTGTAAAAAGAGCAATATCAAAATAAATATCTCCTATATAAACTATGTAAACTTTAACAAGACAAGAGGAAGAAAAATTAGATAGCTCTTCTCCTAGAAGAGCCGCTTACCATAGCTAAAGAGTCTCTTCTACTTAGCAAGAGGAAAGTGGCCACAGAACAATTACAGTGCAGTAACCCCTTGGGTGAAGAAGAATTTTTCTTTAATCTCAGTGTTGTTATGTGTATGAGAACAGAGAAGAATCTGTAAAGACGTTACCAAGACATGTCAGAGACCTTTGACCTGCGTATTACTTGAAACGGCTACATTTATTGTTGATAAATAGAAAAAAATTAAATGAATAAATTTATTACATAGATGATATATTTTTTTTTACTTTTTGTACTGGAAGATGGAAGTAGTTTATTGCCTGACAGTTATAAAACTGTAAATATTGATAATGAATAATGGAAAATCATGGTTGATTCATATCTAATCTATCTGTTCCTTCTCTTTCACAGAACTGTGGGCAACGTCCAAGACATACTGCAGCGGCTCATCTGAACTCTTTACCAGGGACAATGCTTCCTGCATTGGGAAATCAAGATTGGCAGATCTGATAAGAGCGTCGCTGAAGTTAAGGTAAGGTTTTCTCCTCAAGAGACTTCAATTATTCCTTCCCTCTATTCCGCTTTCTACTTTATCCATTCCATTCTCATTAAAGACCTAAATGAGTTCGTTTATGCGTAAGTTCATTTTGTATACGGATGTTGAAACTGCGCATTTAAACTTTGATTTTATTTATTAATTCCCTCATTGGAAACTGGGTTTTTGTAATTCTAGTGAAAAGGTGAATGTCAATAGTTCAAAAATTTACTTAAAAAAAGAAAAATATATATATATTTTTTTTTTTACTTTATGTTCTATCCATCATTATTATAGGTCTATGTGAACGATTATTATTATTATTATTATTATTATTATTAAGTGTATGTATATACATATATATATAAATATATATATATATATATATATATATATATATATATATATATATATATATATATATATATATATATATATATATATATGCACACAGTTGAAAAAAACCGTGATTTTAACAAAAAATTCTCCGTAGAAATATACTATTTTCAGCAGTATTTCAGTGAATTACAGGCGGCTGTAGTTTTACCTTGCTTGGTTACTATATTTTACGGGTTGGTACCCTTATATCACTCCTTAACGTCAATATATCCGTTTTTAAAACTATAAAATTCCTGTACTAAATGTTGCCAGGTATTTACTGTGTATGTTACTGCAATTTTTAACAGGGTATATACACACATTTTATATATATATATATATATATATATATATATATATATATATATACTGTATATATAGAGAGATATATATTTATACATATAAATATACTGCATATATAGAAATATATATACATATATATACATATATATATATATATATATATATATATATATATATATATATATATATATATATATATATTGATTACCGTTGTTTTGTAAGAGTCAATAGGTACCAGTAGATCCCTAACCCAAAACGGGTTCAAGAGGACGATATCCTTCGAATTCTTATCAAATATTTTTTTTTTTTTATGTTGACTGAGAGACCGTGCCAAATGGTTAGTGAGTACTCCTTAAGGCCCCTTCCATTTTACCTTTGCTCCCATTTCTGTTCTTGCTGTGCTATCCAACCTCTTCTGACTTCATAGTGCAGCTGCTGGGCCTACACAAAGCTGCACTTGGGCGTTGAATATCCTCATGTACCAGAAATCAGGTCCATGGTGATAATCTTTTAATTTTGTTATTAACCAATACCCCATTGCTAGTCTATATAGCCCAAAGTCATAAGTCCAGGCATTTCTCGTATTTTTGAGATGATTATCCTTAACAGGTTTTTAGTTGTTATTATGATTGTTATAATTATTATTATTATTATTATTATTATTATTATTATTATTATTATTATTATTATTATTACTACTAGCCAAGCTACAACCCTAGTTAGAAAAGCAAGATGCTATCTACCCAAGGGCTCCAACATGGAAAAATAGCCTAATGAGGAAAGGAAATGAGAAAAAATGGCCAATAAAATATTTTAAAAACAGTAACAACAGCAAAATAGATATGTCATATATGAAGTATAAAAAGACTTATGACAGCCTATTCAACATGAAAACATTTGCTGCAAGTTTGAACTTTTGAAGTTTTGGTTTGAATTGACTTGAATGATTAACAAGTATTATTCTGTGCATATTGTTATGAAACTACGAAAGTAAGGGCTGCAAATTAAATGCGAATAAGTCATGCATGTGGAAAATTATATAAATGTATTAATGAAAGTGCCTTATTTTGGTGTCATTGTATAAAAAGACAGTACTTTGAAAGACTCCCCTTTCGTTTTCCACACTTTTATCTTGCTATATTAAAAAAAAGAAAATTACATTATACGTGATTTATTCAGTAAAAGTCTGTAATATCTCTCCCCCAAAAAATATTTCATGTTATAAAAGTAATTCATACGTATACAAAATTTAATTTATAACTGCATATATGGCAAGAAGAAAATGCGATTTACATGAGATATCTTCATATTCCATCCTCTCCAGTATGCGCTTTGAATAAACCCTTATATATTTATTTGACGTTGTCAAATTTATTTTCCCCAAAAGACTAGAAGGAAAGAACTTGACTGACATCAATTATTTTGTTTGTTGGGTAAAGAACAGACAATTATTATTATTATTATTATTATTATTATTATTATTATTATTATTATTATTAGCTAAGCTACAATCCTAGTTGGATAACAAGATGCTATAAGCCCAAGGGCTCCAACAGGGAAAATAGCCTAGTGAGGAAAGGAAATAAGGAAATAGATAAACGATACAAGAAGTAAGAACAATTAAAATAAAATATCTCAAAAACAATAGCATCCAAAAGATATTTCATATATAAGCCATAAAAGGACTTATGTCAGCCTGTTCAACATAAAACCATTAGCTGCAAGTTTGAACTTATGAAGTGCTACTGATACAACTACCCGATTAAGGTAGTTGAATCAGCTAGAATACAACTTCTATAATACAGTGTAGTATTGAGCTTTGTCAGTCATTTGATTCCAATTTGTAATTCCCGTGTCTAATCCTTCGTTTTTGAGTCAGGTTTTTTTTCTCTCTTTTTTTTTGTGTGTGTAATGATATTCTGATGCCTTTTGAAAAAGTGGTTACCATTACAAATCTTAAGAGTTATGTTTATTTTAGAAATATTTGATATAGTAAAAATCCAATTGACTTGGAATATGGGGAGGATTTATTATTATTATTATTATTATTATTATTGTTATTATTATCATCATCATTATTATTATTGTTATTAATATTATTATTATTATTGTTATTTTTATTAATATCATTATTATTATTGTTGTTGTTGTTGTAGTTGTTGTTCATAGAAAAATTCCGTTAAATCCAATATCTTCTCAATCATGCTTGCACATAAAAGAATGGCTGAATGGAAACGAAAAAAAGTGAGGTTTAAAAGAAAATACTAATAATTAGATAAAGATGATTCATTGAGAGCAAACGACAGCTTTCATTTTAACAGACCAGTTTTTATGTGGACTCAAATATTTCAGACGATCTCTTTAAAGTTGAATACTATTTTAGATTTTATAAAGATATAAATTTATTTATATTTATATTCAAAGTCATATTTTGAATTTACATCATGCCTTATATCTTGAATAACTGGAAGATGTCACGTTTTAACGTTAACTGTAGTTTTATCTTTTAGACGAATCAACTGTTTAAATGAAATATATAATTCGAATCAACCTTCAAGACTTTAGAAACAATTGATACAATGGAAGATTTCTGATCTTTTTCGTTTCTTCATACTTGGGAAATTAGTAATATATATAAATAAAAATATGAAAATTAAGATTTAAAAATTCTTTGAATTCGTTGGCATATCGTTTTGTGTGGGGGAAAAAAAAGATAATTTATTTTATGGAGATTGTTTAATCTTTGTTTGTCTCCTATAATATATTCAATAAAAGTGATCATTTGTAGGTTATGATATTCAAACGGGATTTTCATTACATGTAATGAACTAATCAAAATAGCATTATAGAACTGAGAGAGATAGCAACACACTCCTACATTGAATAGAAACCTCTTTTGAAATGCTATTTCAAGATTGAAGATTCTTGTTTGGTAAATGATTGAATATTTAGTAATGTATATTATCCAATTAGAAATCATATCATATACTTGATTGATCGCTATCTGTTACTTTGGCGATTTGCCGCAAGCTAAATTTCCAATCAGAAATCATATCATACTTGGTTGATTTCTATCTGTTATTTTGTATTTTGGCGTTGCAATACAAATGGTCGTTAGGACCGCCTCAGACCAGGCATTCAAAATACTACTATAATACTAAAATTACTTACAGACCTTTTCTCAGATAGCATCTATACCGTTTTAAACGCTTCCAGAAGACTAAAATTGCTGCCAGGCCGTCTCGAGTATTTGAGACAGCGTTGCTCATACGCCCTTCTTCCTCTGAATTCAACTTCTGTTATTTTCGGTAATCGTAAACTGCACAGAGGCAACTGGTCTGGAATTCGCTCGGAAAAAGCCATTTCAGAATTTTATGATCCCCCCCTCCCCTTGGACTTTGGAAAATTGTCAATCCTTAATAGACTCCCAGCGAGCTTTTTTATATAAAGGACTTTACAAAACGAGTGTGTTGAGATAGTTTTCTCTGGATAATTATCTTTCACTTCTTGTTGAATCGAGGCCCTTATACAAATTCAAAATTTAGATAAAATGAAGACAAAAAAAAAAAATATTGAATTTTCAGGGTACCTATTTTGTATTTTTCTCAAGTTTTACAAAAGCTTAATTATATATAGTTTTATTTAGTTGCATTTACCGTTTTTAAGTATCTTATCTAATCTATTTATGTATAATATTCTTATTTGGCGGATGCTAATAAAAAATATTCGTCCAAAAGGGGATTCCTTAAGTTTCTCGTCTTTCCAAAGATTTGGAACAATGATAAGATCATTCAGATAAACAGCATAAGAATGAGAGATAAGAATATTTTGTGAGTTATCAGATTGAACTTGTGGTTATACATTGGTCAAAAATTTGACATTTTTCATGTTGGTCATATCAAATTTATTAAATGCTAAGCTTTCAAGGATAGTAAGGTAGTGTTCTATTAAAGCCTATCAAGCCATGGGCGTAGCTTGAACTCTGGACCGACAGATTACTTGGTGCTAACGTTTCCACTAATCCAACACAATTTTACCAAAATGGTAAGATCACAGAAACCATTTGAACAGTTAGTTTTCCAACAATCTATAGCGGAAAGAAAAATGCGTTTTCCTTTTTGGAATTTTGATAGAATTGTTTTTCATAAAAGATGCGCAAAAAATGAGTATTATAAAGCTCAAAATGCTCTGTACTCGAGTCAGTAAGTCGAAATTCTCTTAGGTTAGCAAACATTTTGGTATAGCATAAAGGTTTCCATAAGAATTAAAGGAAAGCGAAGGCCCCTTTTCTTTTGTTATTTCCCTCATCCCCCTTCAAATGTAAACAATATGATTCACTCGTTTATTTATATGCTAAGTATTCATAGATATGGATGGTGTATAATTTGATTCCTTATGATACTTTTTTTGTCTGTTGTCAGATTTTTCATGTTACTCATTGATAAATCTCTTAATAATACTGTTTAGTCAGTTTGAACCGTTTAAAGGTTTAAAGGTCGCTCATGAATGGCTGAGGCAAAGGACAGTCACATTGCTCTAAAAAGATTTCCATAGCAAGCAGGACAATGCCCTAAACACTGACCATACATAAATATGATCAGCTCCCAAACCCCCTCTCCACCCAAGCTAGGACCAGGGAGGGGTAGGCCTTGGTTGCTTATGACTCAGCAGGTAGACCTATGAGGTCCATCATACCATCCTTACCAAAAATGGATAGTGAGGTTGCAGACACTAAAGGAACTAATGAATTTGAGCCTGACTCGAACCCCAGTCTGGCGATCACCTGGTAGAGATGTTACCAATAGGCCACAATAACCCCAGGAAAAAGACAGATAGGGAACAGACGGACAAACTACGGATTAACAGACAACTAGAAAGATTTGTGTATCCTCTTTGGGATTTTATACTCATTGGGACAATTTCCAAAGATATTACTCCCGGTCATCTACTGACTCATACTAACACCTGTACCCACAAAAGAAATCAAATTAATTTACAGATTGAGGTCATTTTAGTACAGTTTGCTAATTTACGCGAATTTGATGAGAATTTGGGAGAATCGGAAGTGAGTGAGAGGAGTAAGAGTAGCGGGAGTTGGGAGAGGTATTGTTGGAATATCTGATGCGAATACATTTAGGATCATGATTAATTATGTATAAGAACTGTTGTATACATTTAGATTTGCCTTCTCTCTTAGTTGAAAGAATTTCCAACTGAAAAAAATATATATTCGACGTCAATGACCTGGAATTTTCAACGCATTTTATCAGCAATTACAGTAGTTAGTCAGTCAATTCCCTTTTGAGCTATTCTTCATTCTAGCTTTTAAATTGCATATTTGTTATATTTGAATAAACGCCTGCTATTTTCCAAGATGTTCAATATTAAAGCTGCTTATACTTAAAAACTTGTATTCGACTCCAGTGACCAAACATAGGTAGTAGGTTGTCCAGGGCACCAGCCATCCGTTGAGATACTAACGTTAGAGAGTTATGGAGTCCTTTGACTGGCTAGACAGTACTACATTAGATCCTTCTCTCTGGTTATGGTTCATTTTTCCTGTGCCTACTCATACACCGAATAGTCTGGCCTATTATTCATATGTTCTCTGTCCTCATACACCTGACAACACTGAGATGACCAAACAATTCTTTTTCACCGAAAGGGCTAACTACTGCACTGTAGTTGTAGTGGCCACTTTCCTATTAGTAAGGGTAGAAGAGACTCTTAAGCTATGGTAAGCAGCTCTTCTAGGAGGACACTCCAAAATCAAACCATTCGTCTGTAATCTTGGGTAATGCCATAGTCTCTGTTGCATGGTCTTCCACTGTTTTGGGTCACAGTTCTCTTGCTTGAGGGTACACTGGGGCACACTATTCCATCTTATTTTTCTTCCTCTTCTTTTGTTAAGGTTTTTATAGTTAATATATGAAATATTTATTTGGATGTTGTTACTGTTCTTAAAATGTTTTATTTTTCTTAGTTTCCTTTCCTCACTGGGCTATTTTCTTGCTGGAGCCCTTGGGCATATAGCATCCTGTTTTCCATGTAAGGTTGAGCTTAGCAAGTAATAATAATAATAATAATAATAATAATAATAATATTGTTGCGACGTCATTAGATTGTTATTAATCAATCGGTCAGCAAATCACTCGACGCTTGCAATGATTAACTCTATGTCCTTATTCTTCCCAGTTCAGGATTCAGAAATATTCTCGTCTTCCCTTCGTAATGATGAAATGGAAAATTAAATAGAGTATGTTTTTCAGGATTTGTTTATTTTCTTGAGTATTAAATTGAATGTATTTCTTAGGTAAGATGTTTCTATCGTAAAAAGAGTTAAATTTTGTCTAATCCATCAACATAAGTTTGACAGTTTTGGTGTTAGCTCAACGAAGAAATTAATTAAGGTCGATGTTTACGTTTTAAGCATGTTTGCTGTTTTCCTTTCACCGAATAAACTCTCTCTCTCTCTCTCTCTCTCTCTCTCTCTCTCTCTCTCTCTCTCTCTCTCTCTCTCTCTCGAATTATTTTTAAGTTCTTATAAAAGGAAAACGCAATTGTAATTGACTAACCTGGCCTTTAAGATCCAACCGAGTAATTTTTAGTGTTGCATTTAAGTGCAGAGGGAAACAAAGACAACACGAATCATATCTGACAAATATATAAATTTAGCATTAAGCCAAATATTATCTCACATAAAATAAGAATATTATGCAATGCATAGTCTTTTTAAGTCTCCTTTTTCTTTCGGTCTTATTAGTCCCACTGTATAGCAGGGTCGGCAGCTTGAGTCAATTATCTCTGTTTCTATTCCATGCATCCTCTTCCGCGAGTCCCACCCGACCCCTATCCCTCCTCAACACATACATTCATCTGATCCACTGTATAATCTTTTCTAGTAATGAATATCATCAACTAAACTTTTTCTTTCTCTCATTACACGTGTGTGTATAGGTCTACTTAATATCTTATTGAGGTGGGCCTGTCGGAAGAGATCTAGGTGTTATTGTCATTGTGGTGGTCACTTGGTAACGTCCTTGTCTGGTGATTGCCAGACTGGGGTTCGAGTACCGCTCAAACTTGTTTGCTCCTTTGGTCGCTGCAACCTCCCCATCCATGTGAGCTAAGGAGGGGGTGTTTGGTGGAGCCTATGCGTCTATCTGCTGAGTCATCAGTAGTCATTTCCTAGCCCTTCCTGGTTCTAGCTTGGGTGGATAGGAGCGTGGGCGTTGATCATATGTATATATTGTATGTTCAGTCTCGAGGGCATTGTCCGCTTGCTAGGGCATTGTCAATGTCCTTTACCTCTGCCATTCATGGGTGGCCTTTAAACCTTTAATACCTGTAGCAACAAATAATGGCACTAGATATTTCTTGATGTGTTTTAGCGTGATTTCTACCATTTTTTAAAGGGAGCTTAAACTTCACTTTTTAGTAAGGCTTATTCCAGTGTGGCAGCTTCTGTAAATATGAAAACAAAAATCAGTATGTTTTGAGAAAACTTTTCTCATTCATTCATTGCATCTTGTAATTCCCAGCTATGTCATTTTATGAGAAACTTTTTTTAATGTCATTTTTGTCTCGCAATAAAAGTGTTTGCTATTTTTCTGCTCAATTGACTTTTTAATATACATAAAAATATTCTTGTTAGACGGTATCCTTTGGTATCTCCTTTGCTTACCAAATTTTCAAACAGATACTTTTACCTGTTTGACTAATACTTTATCTAATAACCTCTTCCTGATAATTCTGTATTTTGCAAAATTTGGAGAACGTGAACGTATCCTTATGGCAATTTTTAAAAAAAAACAGACATGTATTTGCTGCTTTTGAAAACTAGTAAAACGCCTATTTTTAGCTACGACGTATACTGTATATGATATTTATTGCAGTGTCTATTTTTAACCACGACGTATATATATCTATTGCAGTGTCTAGTTTTTAGCCACGACGTATATATGATATTTATTGCAGTGTCAATTTTTAACCACGACGTATATGTAATATCTTTTGCAGTGTATATTTTCGTTATTTCGTATATATAATATCTATTGCAGTGTCTATTTTTAGCCTCGACGTATATATGATATTTATTGGTGTCCATTTTTAACCGCGACGTATATGAAATATCTATTGCAGTGTCTATTTTTCGCTATTTCGTATATATAATATCTATTGCAGTGTTTATTTTTAGCCATGACGTATATATAGTATCTATTGCAGTGTCTTTTTAGCCACGATATATATATATATATATATATATATATATATATATATATATATATATATATATATATATATATATATGGCAGTGTCTATTTTTAGCCACGACGTATATATAAAAATGAGTAAAACCTATCGTCTACTTCATGAATTTTTTAACGTCTTATTTTAGCCACGACTTACATATAATCATCATCATCATCCCCACCTCCTCCTACTCCTATTGACGCCAAGGGCCTCGGTTAGACTTTGACAGTCATCTTGATCTTGACCTTACTCTTATACTCCGTGAAGCCAAGATCGTGGCTTTACTGCTAGACCCCCTGAGGCCACGATCGTGGCTTGTTAATCCTCTGTTCAAATTCCCTGCCCTCACGTCCCCACTAGACAATTTTGGTGGGCTGGATACGTGACAACAATGTTTCCTTCCCATTGGCTCACTAATACCACGTCATAATGTTGCAACCAATGACATTATCAGCTTTTGTTTTGGTCTTGAATGGGGTTGTTTTCGGCGGCAAGTTTCCTGCTGTGTGACACGAACTTATTTCTACATCTTTTACGTAATATTTCGGATTTATACGCCAATATTTATTTATTTAGTGGCTTCCTGTGATTCTTGAATGTTTTGTGCATTTTGTAATGAAGGAAAAATGTTTGGCAAAGCAGTGAACAACGGGATTTCATTCAAAAGAGTTTGTTTACAAAGACGACATCTTTGCCAAAACGTTTGTGTTGCTGTGTTGTTTGTGTTGTCTATGTGAAATTTGTATTGTGAGCGTTTACTGTGACTCAGTATCAGTTTATATATATTACATGCCAAAGTGTAATGCAGAATAACAACTACAAAAGCAAAACCAAGCCAAAATGTTTTCCTTGTTATTTTTTTCTTTGAGCGTCGTAGACTCGTTTTGACAGCTGGATGTAAATACAGGCACGTGAGTACAGGTCTCCAATGTAAACATTACTTGCTGCATACATTTTTATTTAGATTTAGAAGCATATTTAATTCTGTGCTATTTAATTGAATGATAGTGTTTTAATTCTCTATTATTTTACGGAATATTGTCTATAATCCCACACTCTTTTAGGGAATAAAATATATTATAGGATAAGCCGAATAGCTTCACTTGAAAATTTGGTAACACTTTTCATGCATGGGAAACACATCACTTATGAGGACCTTTTTCTGTGTAATAATTGAACAAACAGAGTAATGATTAAATACACACTAATATATGTGAGTAACACTTTGTTGTAATTATGATTTTGTTTGTGTCTTGTACTTGTGTAAATTTGTATTGTATTACAGGGTATGATTTCGAACAGAAAATATGTTTTCCTATAGTAAATAACGTGATTTAACTGAAGTTGACCTTTATTTCAACCGCAAACATACAGATCAACCAATTCGGCTAACTTTTAAGTTGATGAATTGGTTGCTGTTATTACGGATGAAATGAAGGTGAAAACCGGTTAAATCACGTTATTTCCTACAGGAAAATATATATTTTCTGTTAAAATGGTTAAATATAATCACTGTTGCCATATATGTTGTGTTAAAATATTTAAATATAAGCACTTGTTCAACGGTGTCACTTCTCTTACGAATGTACTGCGAACGATAACATTAGCAACGTTACCAATGACACACAGTGTTACCAACGTTGACGAATGGTACACAGAGTTACTAACGGCACGATGACATTACTAACGATAGCAATGCTAGATATTTCCATACGTATTTTAAATAATTTTTCCATATAAGTTTTACTCAATATATAAAAAGTACAAAAAGGGCACAGAACCTAACAAACCCACCTAAACCAACCTAGAAGTTCCCCGGTCACAAAACACATATAATGACTATTGAGGAATGACTTACCTATATGAAGATGACGATGAAACTTGTGGGTCACGGGAGGGTGAGACTTACGGCTTAACTCCTATGACTGGGATGTGGATGGATGAGGGGCACGGGGTCTTGTGGGTCTAGGGGGTCCATTGGCTGTTGTTGTATCGGAGGGTAGAGGCGACTGGCAGTAATGAAGAAGTGGTGCAGTAACGTATGGTCTGGGTAGTAGTGGGTAAAAAAGAACCTGGAAAAATATTGCTTGAAATATTCAGTCTTCATTCCAGGTCTCTGAACCTACTCCTTCACTTCTCTCCAGAGCCGTTCTATATTTTGAGTATGGATGGTTGGGTCTTGGGGGTCAACGAAATGTTCAGAATGATTAATAGTCTTATGTTTGTAACCAATTTCCGAAAGAGAGTTGTAGGCAGACCCCTTATCACTGATAATAACACTACCAGGTTTGATATATTTCTGAATGAGTAGCAGCATCTCGTTTAATAGAAAGGTGGGGGCGGGGGAACTAAAGGGATAATGAAAAATTTCTTTGATTCACGTTAATACCCCCAAAGACCCATATGGCACTTAACGGTCTATCACGGTTGTATTTAGCTTTACAAAAATGAGATTTGTCTATTTCAACTATTACTCCATCACCACCAATCGCCTCTTGATTATCGAAGAAGTATCCGGTAACCTCGGAACAGAAATAAATAAGATTCACTTTTTGTTCATGAAATGTTTATTATCACTTGGAAGGCATCACATGACAATGATAATATCTGCAATGAAAGATAGCATGATGAGAAATAAAATGGCATTTGCATCGGCAGTCAAAATAAATTCAATATGAAATTACACTGACACCTAATAGCATATATGGGTCAGTTAGTAAATTCACAGTATACACAGCTAGCTAATGAACCATTTGCTGCTAGCATATAATAGATAATAAAGTTTAGCCAAAGTCTATAGACAATAATACTGTACCATATACGCAGCGAGTAAATGAGCTGCCAAACTGAAACACTGTTTGCTTACATTCTCACAAATGAGCGCCAATGTATAGATGACGCAATACACATAAATGAAATAGGATCCTATAATGCACATAATGTATAGACGACACAATACACATAAATGAAATAGGATCCTATAATGCACGTGAATGAAATAGGATCATATAATAATTATAACATGTACAATAGATATGAATAGACAATCCTCTACCTCCTCCCAAGTTTTTTTGGGGTACTAATAAGAAAACTCAAAAACAAAACTGAACATGTTAGAGCAATATATGAAAACTACTTTATAAAAGCATATTAGCTATGTGGCTATGGAGCATAGCTGAATGAAAAATATAATATCATTAAGATAAATAAAGGGTGGAAAAGTATTGGTCTGCAAAAACGAATCAATACGTATTACAATCATAGTCAGTCAAGTAGGCAGGCTTCTTGCGCAGCCTCTGAGGACGATCCGGAAGGGCACTTGGGGGAGCTTGAAAGAAATTATCAGGAGAGGCATCAGGGTGTGCATCATGTAGTGCTGCGTCAGGTGCCTGTGGGTGGTGAACAGGTGTTATGGGAGATTGAGGACGTGGTGATGGGGGTGGTGTGGCATCTGTGGGAGATGTAGGCGCAGGGTATGGCACTTCCAGTCGATCAGTAGAGTGCGGTTCTGTATCAGGTTCTGGTGGCGATGATGGGCGTTGACGTGATTTCTCGTGCTGGGGAATTGGGTATCCAATGGTTAATCGTGGTCGTCTTGGAATAGCAGGGATGTATTTCCTCAGAAATTGTCTGTTGCGAAGAGTAGCCCTTCCAGAGCCATCGACCCTGACAATGTACTGATCGAATTGACGCACTTCGGACACAACGCCTGTTTTGTCCCATTTTAATGGGTTCGGGCCTGTCTGGTTTTGGATGCGGACGTTGTTGCCAACTCTCAATGGCGGGGGCCGCTTAGTGTGCTCGGTCCAGTACTCGGCCATTCTCATATGGCGATTCCGGAGTGCTTCATCGCGTTGTGCGAGGGTGCTTCTCCAAGTGGGATGGGGGTTGTATTTTCCTGGCAAGATGGGGATGAAATCCTTAATGGGCCTTCCGAAGATACACATAGCTGGAGAAACTTTGGTTTCTTTGTCAGGGGTATTCCGGTATTGAAGGACGGCGCGCTGAAAGGCGTCGATGTTCAGGTCTCCTGTGGGCCCAGTGTTGTCGGTGAGGAGTCTTTTCGCTATTTTAACGCCAACCTCTGCCCTACAATTAGAATGGGGAAAATAGGTTGAGGAAAGACGATGGTCGACTCCCCAAGCCTGAAGGAAATCTTGAGTGATTTTTGCAGAGAACTCTGGGCCACCATCAGAAGAAAGCTCATCAGCGATTCCATATGTTGCGAATATCCTCCGTAGACTGTTGATAAGCCCAGTGGCACCATCTGCTGCGCGTTCGATGACAGGCCAATTTGAATACCTGTCCACTACAACAAGGTACTGTTGTCCTTTGTAGTGGAAAAAATCGGCACAAATATGCTGAAATGGATAGGCAGGAGGGTTTTGTGGATGTGGGGGAAGGGCGGGTTGGGAAGGTGCAATGCGGTTACAGTGATATCAGTTCATACGTGTGTCTTGGAGATCTTTAGAGATGCCGGGCCAAAATACAGACGAATCTGCTCGTGCTGTCATCGAGGTGATTCCCTGGTGAGCCGCATGAAGGGCTTGGAGTACTTGTTTACGAAGGGTGGGGGGGATCACAATTCTGTCTTTGTAGATGACTACACCGTCTACAGTATACAATTCGTGGCGGAACTTATGGTATTCGTGGAGATGCGGTGGTACGTCATTCTTAGCCTCGGGGATGCCATTTTCAATCAGTGAGATCAGATGTTGAAAGTCCGGGCAGCTGTTAGTTGCAGTTTGAACTTTGTCCCACGTCACTGAGCCGAGGGTTTGCAGGGATGTAACGTGTGCACACTGCAGGGCAGAGTCGATATCATCCTTTATTTCATCACTGCAGGAGTGCATGGATGCGATGTCGTCCTGCAAACGTAGTTTCATTGGAGGACCATTGCCTGTGGGATGTCGTGAGAGCGTGTCGGCTGCTTTGTGTTTTGTGCCAGGAACATGGACCATTTCGAAGCGGTATCGTAGTGTCTTTTCTTTTAAGTTTCGAAGGCGAGCGTTGGAGATGTCTTCAAAAGATCGATCACCAAAGATTTTAAGTAGGGGCTTGTGGTCCACTGCGATGAACAAGCTAGGGCATCCAAGGACGAAGAATCTGGTTTTGTTAAGGGCTTCCACTACAGCCAAGGCCTCTCCTTCAATGGGTGCATAACGAGACTCTGCTGGGTGTGTGAATCTACTCCCAATTAAGGTGGTTTTCCAGCCCGATTTGCAGCAAAATGGCTGGGTTGGTGTGCACAGGCAGTGTTTTTGGGTGAGCCAGAACCCAATGCCTGATTTGGACCAGTCGGTAGCAAGGCATGTTGGTTTTTCTTTATCGTAGATCTGAACGCCCCTCTTGATTTCGTCGATTATGTGATCTTTAGATTCCTCAAAAAGGGTGTCCATGTGTCTGTCCCAACAGAAAGGGTTGCCAGGGCGCAAAAAGTTACGAAACGGGGTCATGCGTTTGGTCATAGAGAAGGCATAAGAGACTTGATTGATGAGGCCAAACCAGGAGCGCACGTCGGTTATGTTTTTTGGTGTGGGGAAATCGCGTATTGCAGACAAATATTTCTCACATGGCCGGACGCAATCTGGTGTGATTTCAAACCCCGCAAACTGGACAGTGTTACCTGAAAAAACAGACTTGTCAGGATTTAAAATGATACCATTATGACCACAAATATCTAACCATTGTACTGTCTGGAAGAAACTCTCCTCTATGTTGTCTGCCCAGAGCAACGTGTCATCGATGCACTTGGTTTTGTTCGGGATATGACCGACCAGTTCGTCGTATCGTCTGGAATAGCCGTCACCAGAAGCTATGTATCCTTGTGGGGCCGTGCAATACCTGTAGCGGCCCCATGGTGTGATGAATGTTGTTAGGTGACGGTCTTCGGGCCGTAGCGGTACGCTGTGGTATCCATTCCAGGCATCTAAGACGGTTTTACGTTTACCTGCTGGCACTGCACGAGCTTGATGGAAAGGGGATGGTGTGTGGTGTGTTTCGCGAGTGGCATGGAGGTTGAGGGCTTGCAGATCTACTGTGCGACGTGGTTTACCATTCTTCTTGGCGCAAACTACCATACGGCTCATCCATGTGACAGGCTCGCCTATGGGAACCTGTTCGAGGACTCCTAGGTTCACATCCTGGTCCAGTCCTTGTTTTACCTCATCCTGCCAGTGAAGGGGAACGGGTATAGGGGTATGTACCGCTACTGGTTCAGCATGTGGATCAATCATTAATTTTAACGGGGGTCCTGACATCATGGGTAGCTTTTGGTGTTCACATGTATTAAAAGTGCTGGATGCGTAGTGCTCTTGGAGGAACTTATGCAACTTCTCTCTATTAGCCTCCGTTGCAGCGAATGGTAACTTTTGGGGTGGTGGTGGGGGGAGTTGTCTCTGGGGGCACGAGCATTCCTCTGTCTGATTATTAGTCGATGATGTTTCCTGTGTCGCTTCGCCAATGCAGGGGAAGGTAGGAGAGATTATACCTAAGGCGATGCAGCCCTCTTTGCTCAAGTAAATCTTGTCAGAGTTGTCGGTGACATAGGTGATTTGTCTGGTTTCAACCAATTTACCCCTGTTGTTGGTACCTGTAAAGCGAAGAATAACGGCTCCTAGAATATTTATGCCTTTACTGTTGGCAGCTTTCATGGAGATATTAACTGGAATCAGATCAGAATGCTTGATGTGAAGTTTATTCAGAGCATGGATACCTGCCAGACAACTCTGACAGCCTGTGTCTGCCATTACTCGAGCCACTGCTGCTTTCGGTGGGGCGTGAAGTTTGAAGCCGAAGTGGGAATAGTCTTCTGTGGAAGTGGATATTTTGAGGTTAATGAATGGTTGGGGCCCAGAGGGCCTTTTAATCCATGATTTTGACATAGCGTCATACCGATGGTGATCAAGTGTAATGGATGAGTTGTTATGATATGTGGTGACAGAACAAAGTTCATTAAACACAGCATTATCTTCAGGTTGGATTGCAGCATGTGATTGTATTCCACTTGCCTGAGGTGATTTCTTCCTGCAAACTGAAGCAAAATGGTGTAATTTATTGCAAGAAAGGCATGTTTTATCAAATGCAGGGCATTCTGATTTTCTGAGACTTGCAGGGGCCTTTCTGCCATGCCCTGTTTTACCACAATAAGAGCAACTCACATCAGAAGCAGGTTTATTTAAGTCATGTTTCACAATCCTGGTTCGGTTAAATTTTTTGTACGAACTTGAGGCATCGGTGCTTGGGGATTCCGTGAATAAAGACGCTGAGCGTTTACCGGCTTCTTTTCTTTCTACAAATCTAAAAACTACTTCTAGTGTCATGTTTTGATTTGTGTTACCCAACAGGTCAAGTTGTATCTCCTGGTCTTCAATGCCTCTGATAAGGATATCCTGAATAATTGGCTCTGTATAATTCACTTCACTATCGCAGGAAGGGCAATCTAGAAGGAATTTACATATACCAGCTTGCCCCCTTAATCTGGCTCCAAATGCTCGGATGGGTTCGTCTCTGTCTTGCCTCATATTATGGAGTGTGACCCGTGCCACCATTACATTTTCTTCACGTACGGCTAGGGCTCGAATGGCAGCAATGACTTCGGCAATAGGTTTTGCGAGGAGGCTGCCTCCAGCAGCTCTAGTTACATCTTTACGCAATTGATCTTCACAACACTCTAGCAGCTGAACAACAGCTTCTTGCCCGTTAATGGCTGTGGCATTTACATATTCATCCCACCTTATTAAAAAATATGACCATTCCTCAGTGGTTCCTGCGGCAGTGATGGTAGGCCTCTTAACCTTTTCCACTTGTGCATGTTGCGCTGCAGCACCTGGTCGAGCAGCAGCTGTGTGGTTTATGCAATGGGCGGTCAGTAGGGCAGCAACAATGGCGTCAGACAGGTCGGGGGTCACATAATTGCAATTGTCGATGGGGCATTGTACAGCAGGCATTGTAATGTAGCAAGATCACTGATATTATCATAAATAAGATTCACTTTTTGTTCATGAAATGTTTATTATCACTTGGAAGGCATCACATGACAATGATAATATCTGCAATGAAAGATAGCATGATGAGAAATAAAATGGCATTTGCATCGGCAGTCAAAATAAATTCAATATGAAATTACACTGACACCTAATAGCATATATGGGTCAGTTAGTAAATTCACAGTATACACAGCTAGCTAATGAACCATTTGCTGCTAGCATATAATAGATAATAAAGTTTAGCCAAAGTCTATAGACAATAATACTGTACCATATATGCAGCGAGTAAATGAGCTGCCAAACTGAAACACTGTTGGCTTACATTCTCACAAATGAGCGCCAATGTATAGATGATGCAATACACATAAATGAAATAGGATCCTATAATGCACATAATGTATAGACGACACAATACACATAAATGAAATAGGATCCTATAATGCACGTGAATGAAATAGGATCATATAATAATTATAACATGTACAATAGATATGAATAGACAATCCTCTAAGAAACTTCTCCAATCGACACTAGTTTTGGAGGATATGTCGATACCCTCCATGAGGGTCTCATGGTCCCAATGTTTATGCAAAAAGTGGTTTGCAAATAATATTATCTTCCATGGGGGTAGACGACTTTTTCCCAAAAATGTACCTTTATAAGAAGTAACGGTATAACCACAACGACGTTTCTTCTTGGTTTAAGGTATGCTGGTTTCAGTATTACAATAAAACACGTGAATGTCTTTCCTATAAGATAGAAGGGAACGGCACTTGGGGCACTGTAAGCGATGAGGAATTACGTTGTGTGCTATCAGAAAATTATCAACATTGGTTGAAGAATCATAAAAATCACCATGGAATTTAGCAATTGCTTTTAGGTACGGAATACTGCAGCCGTTACAAGTTTCTATAACTTCCTCGATCGAAAAATACGAAAAAATAAATCTCACTCGAAATGACGGACACCTTACTAGGACAAAGGTTTCAAGGGAAAAGGATTTGGTGGAAGGGGTATGAACAGACCACTCAAAGAGATAAATGAAGGGGGGGGGTTACGGAAATATTAGTTGACAACCCCCTTGTGTAAACTTTGAATACGTATCGGTTTGTGATTGGTTAAGGGAAAAACAATGGAGTCTAGAGGGTAAACATGAATGAACTAAATAGGGAAACTAGTCCAGAGCAAGTATTTATGTGAAACCGGGGAGTGGAAAGGAAATAACAAAAGAAATAAACCCAATATAGGAAGATAAAATGGAATGTATGATAAATAATATTGAATGGGAATATAAAATGAGATGATTTTAAAAGGTATACGATAATAAAAGGAGTAATTGGAGGGAGAAAAGCTTCTGCGCAGGGGGAGGGATTTTTGCGCAGGTCGAAAACTGGTATGCATGAACGTACGTATGTACGGGTGCTAATGTTAGCACCCGTGGTCAGGGAGGCAAGACCTCGGGACGGCAGTCCAAGTGGGATGATACCGGTAGGAGGGAGACTTCTGAAATTTCGGGATCGGTGGACCTTCGATCCCTGGGCCCACAGCCTACTCAAGAATGGACTGGGCTGGAGCTGGTACAGCACTCCACCCCCGGGCCTTCGGGTTTTCCAACACTCCACCCCCGTTCTGGAGGAGTACGTTCAAGAACTGTTGGAGAAAAATGTGATCCGAAAGGTGAGGTCCATCAAATTCCAAGGGAGGCTGTTTTGTGTTCCCAAGAAAGACTCGGAAAAGCTCAGAGTCATTCTGGACTTGTCGCCACTCAACAAGTTCATAGTGTATTACAAATTCAAGATGCTAACACTGCAAGACATAAGGACCTTACTGCCCAAGAGGGCATATTTCGTCTCTATAGACTTGTCAGACGCTTATTGGCACATTCCAATCAACCGTCGACTCTCCCCCTACCTAGGGTTCAGGCTACAACGAAGACTATACGCCTTCAGAGCCATGCCATTCGGGCTAAACATAGCCCCAAGGATTTTTACGAAGCTTGCGAGCGTAGCTCTCAAACAATTACGCCTAAAGGGAATTCAGGTAGTAGCCTACCTGGACGACTGGTTGGTGTGGGCAGCATCCGAGACAGAATGCTTGCAATCTTCCAGTCAAGTGATCTAGTTCCTACAGTACCTAGGTTTCAAGATCAACAGATAAAAGTCTTGACTTTCTCCATCTCAAAAGTTCCAGTGGCTGGGAATCCACTGGGACCTTTTGTCACACCGTTTCTCCATCCCGGCGAAGAAAAGGAAGGAGATAGCGGGTTCTGTCAAGAGACTTCTAGATTCCGAAAGGATATCAAGACGCGAACAAGAGAGGGTACTGAGCTCTCTCCAGTTTGCTTCGGTGACAGACCCAGTGCTAAGAGCACAGCTAAAGGATGCAACCGGAGTTTGGAGAAGTTTTGCATCAATCGTGCGAAGAGATCCGAGAAGACCAGTTCCGCTTCGGCTACGTACTCTTCTCAGGCCTTGGTCCCAAGCCAGACTTCTAAAGAAGTCGGTTCTTCTTCAGCCACCTCCCCCGTCGGTGACGATTCACTCAGACGCCTCGAAGGAGGGATGGGGAGGTCACTCTCATCGGAAAAAAGTCCAGGGGACTTGGTCCAAGCTATTCAAGACCTTTCACATAAACTTTCTAGAAGCTATGGCAGTGCTCCTTACCTTAAAGAAAGTTTCCCCGCGTCACTCGATCCACATAAGGTTGGTGATGGACAGCGAGGTAGTTGTGAGATGCTTGAATCAACAAGGATCGAGGTCACCACCTCTCAACCTGGTGATGTTGGCCATCTTCCGATTGGCGGAAAAGAAGAAGTGGTACCTGTCGGCAGTTCACCTTCAAGGAGTCCGCAATGTGACAGTGGACGCTCTATCCAGGTTCACACCGATAGAGTTGGAATGGTCCTTAGACGCAGGATCATTCTCCTTCATTCTGAATCAAGTCCCAGAACTGCAGATAGACCTCTTTGCGACGATAGACAACAAGAAGTTGCCCCTGTACGTGTCCCTGTACGAGGACCCCTTAGCGGAAGCAGTGGACGTGATGTCCCTCAACTGGAACAGATGGTCCAGGATTTATCTGTTCCCTCCTCACAACCTTCTGTTGAGGGTCCTCAACAAACTGAGATCCTTCAAGGGGGTAGCGGCAATAGTAGCCCACAAGTGGCCGAACAGCGTGTGGTTCCCCCTGGCATTGGAACTACAGCTGAAGTTTGTACCGCTACCACATCCAGTTCTGACCCAGCGAGTCCAGAAGTCGACTGTCTGCGCTTCATTACAGAAAACCCGGACCCTGCAGCTCATGATTTTCTTTCCCTAGCGGTGAGAAAGCGTTTCGGGATTTCGAAAGACAGCATAGACTTCCTAGAGGAATATAAGTGCAAATCTACTAGAAGGCAATATGAGTCATCTTGGAGAAAATGGGTGGCCTTTGTCAAGGCGAAGAATCCGCAGGAGATCTCGACAGACTTCTGCTTATCTTTCTTCATCCACCTCCATGGTCAAGGATTGGCAGCTAACACGATTTCAGCGTGTAAGTCTGCTTTGACAAGACCCATTCTATATGCCTTCCAGGTCGACCTAGGTAACGAGTTCTTTAATAAAGTTCCGAAAGCCTGTGCTAGGCTCAGACCTTCAGCACCTCCAAAGGCCATTTCATGGTCTTTAGACAAAGTTCTTCATTTCGCTTCTCTGTTGTGCAATGAAGAATGTGCGTTAAAGGATTTGACACAAAAAGTTATTTTCCTATTTGCACTCGCGTCCGGGGCCAGGGTTAGTGAGATTGTAGCCCTCTCGAGAGAGGCAGGTCGTGTTCAGTTCCTGGATGGGGGAGAACTGAACCTGTTTCCGGATCCTACGTTTCTCGCCAAGAATGAGTTACCCACCAACATGTGGGGTCCCTGGAGAATCTGCCCGCTGAAAGAAGATGCATCTCTATGTCCAGTAGAATGCCTAAAGGTCTATCTTCATAGAACTTCAGACTTCAAGGGTGGTCAACTATTCAGGGGAGAAACATCAGGCTCAAATTTATCTCTGAATCAACTCAGAGCGAAAATCACATATTTTATTCGCAGAGCGGATCTTGACAGTACACCCGCAGGCAGGGTTGCCATTCGTACGATAATTATCGTACATGTACGATTATTTTGGGTCCGGTACGATGTACGATACATACCTTAGGTATATATATATATATATATATATATATATATATATATATATATATATATATATATATATATATATATATATATATAAATGTGTGTTCATTAAATAATTATACTAAAACACCTTGAAATAAGTTATTTATGTTACTCCTTAATAATCATGTTGAAAGTGTGTACGATAATTTTGGTTAAAAAAACAATAATTTTAAGGTTCATGTACGATAATCCAGTGGAAATAATCTGGTAGCCCTGCCCGCAGGTCACGATCCGAGGAAAGTTGCCTCATCCTTAAATTTCTTTAATTGTATGGATTTTGAACATCTCCGTTCATACACTGGCTGGAAGTCTTCCAGAGTGTTCTTTCGCCACTATGCGAAGCAAGTAGAGGAGCTAAAGAGATCTGTGGTAGCAGTGGGTCGCGTCGTTAACCCTACTGTTTAACTCTGCGAGGAACAGTGGTCTTAATTGGGACGATTAATTCCAGGGTAAGTGTGTAGTTACATACCGTACTACAAACTAAGTGAGGGCACTGAGTTGCCCATGTAGACTGTTCCATTTCCAAAGGTGAACCTAGCATAAGTGCAGACATGTGTGCCGAGCGTTTCTAACGCTAATGTCATTGATTTGTAATACAGACTTTTATGACTTTGATACCTCGGTATCTTAAAAGTGGCATTTAATGTGTTTTCTTTCAGATAAACAGTTCTGTTTACTATCATACTTATGCTTAAAGTTTTGGGTTATCCTCTTCTTATATATATATATATATATATATATATATATATATATATATATATATATATATATATATATATATAATTGTGGTTAACCTGTCTGTTTATTGTCTGTCAATGAACTTGTTCTTGAGAACCTTGCGTCTCCTTCACCTGTGTCAATTTATTGGTATAATTGAGCATTCATTCTATGTACCTTATCTGGGATAATTCTAATAGAATTGTTCCTTTATGCAAGCTATGTTGCATTGGTTTATGCTTTCCCTTAACGGGAGGACCCCGTCCCATAAGGGGACGATGGCGGTTTTACTAGTTTCCTCCTATGCGGATATAAACCTTTGTCCAATACAAGTATTGTGCGGAGAACTGGTCGATATTTCATATTGACGCAGTGGTTCTTTACAAACTATGCTTCACTTAATATAGGGCGAGACCACTATATTAGCTTGGCTGGTATTCATACATAGGTATATGTAGTCTTCGAGACTTTTCCAGAGTCTAGTAGGACTCTTCCCTGTAGGGGACAGGAAGCTCTAACATGGTTTATAGTTAGTTGAAAAGATGTATAACGGTAACATCTTAGGTCTCTAGGTCTAGTCGACCGGGAAAAATTACATCCGGGGAGTACGGCACGTTCTGAGAATCCACAGATACAGTAATGCTCTGGTATACTTCCATCAGGACGACATGGCTTGAGCCCAAAAAACGGATTTTGAGCGAAGCGAAAAATCTATTTTTGGGTGAGATGGCCATGTCGTCCTGATGGACCCGCCCTTGCCTTTCTAAGAAAGGGCTGTAGGACCCCTCCCTACATACAGTATCTGTAGCACCTCGTGTACGCTACAAGGAATACAGATGGCGCCAGGATTGGCGCCAGGCACGCTTACGAATCGGGAGATAGGGAGCCTTGGGAGCGGCTCCCCCTTTTTCTTTCCCGAATTCGTTTCTTGCCAACTGCCCCCTGCGAGACGAAATCTCTGTTCGGGATGCAGATTGCCATGTGGCGTGTCAAGAATACGTCCTCTGATATGTCGCGATATCCCTTTCAGGAGGGATATTTGCTCCAGGAGTTAGAATTCTGGTACCTTAAGGTAAATTCTCTGGGAATATCGCCGTAGTTGTAATATACCCTAGGAAGCTACCCTATAGGAACTTCCATCAGGACGACATGGCCATCTCACCCAAAAATAGATTTTTCGCTTCGCTCAAAATCCGTTATATATGTGTGTGTGTGTGTGCGCGCGCGTGTGCGTGTGTGTGTATCGCCATGATCAACAAAGTACTAGGTTGGTTTGCTGTGACTGATCAGTCGAAAATCTCCCACCATCATTAATCCGCACTGGCCAGCGTGGTGATGAAAACTGGCCAAACCCCAGACATGTCCTGCAGTGAACTGGAAACAGATGCTGGACCACAGAAATCAGGGAGCAATAAACCAACAATATATATATATATATATATATATATATATATATATATATATATATATATATATATATGTGTGTGTGTGTGTGTGCGTGTGTGTGTCCGTGTGTGTGTATCGCCATGATCAACAAAGTACTAGGTTGGTTTGCTTTAACTGATCAGTCGAAAATCTCCCACCATCATTAATCCGCACTGGCCAGCGTGGTGATGAAAACTGGCCAAACCCCAGACATGTCCTGCAGTGAACTGGAAACAGATGCT
>NC_090752.1:82952005-82972005 GCF_036898095.1 Palaemon carinicauda
GATTATTTGTCAGCGTGTCTATCTGTGGACAGGATTATTTGTCTGTGTCTGTGAACAGGATTATTTGTCGGCGTGTCTATCTGTGGACAGGATTATTTGTCTGTGTCTGTGAACAGGATTATTTGCCAGTGTGTGTATCTGTGGACAGGATTATTTGTCTGTGTCTGTGAACAGGATTATTTGTCAGCCTGTCTGTATGTGGACAGGATTATCTGTCTGTGTCTGTGAACAGGATTATTTGTCAGTCTGTCTGTATGTGGACAGGATTATTTGTCTGTGTCTGTGAACAGGATTATTTGCCAGTGTGTGTATCTGTGGACAGGATTATTTGTCTGTGTCTGTGAACAGGATTATTTGTCAGTCTGTCTGTATGTGGACAGGATTATCTGTCTGTGTCTGTGAACAGGATTATTTGTCAGTCTGTCTGTATGTGGACAGGATTATTTGTCTGTGTCTGTGAACTGGAATATTTGTCAGCGTGTCTATATGTGGACAGGATCATTTGTCTGTGCGTCCGTCTATGGACAGGATTACGTCAAAACAACTAGACGGATAGATTTTGGGTCGTGGACGACTCCATTAACTTTTGGAGGAGGTCAGAAACCACAGATTGCTCTTGTTAGTAATGTTTCGATATATATTTTGAAAGTAAGGAAATGTAGCGTTATTTTTGTAGTGAGGTATAGTGTCTATTTAAAAACATATGAATTAAAAGTCTGTCGCACACCCGAAAATGGATATTTTGTATAAATTTGTATATATAATCATCATCAGTCGTAGCTAGTTACCTACAGAACAAATGCCTCTGACATGATCTTTCACTCGCCTCTGTTTATAGTCTTTCTATGCCAGTCTATACCCGCAAATTTTCTTAGGTCGCCAATGCTTCGTCTTCTCTTCCTTCCATGCTTCGTTTGTAATCTCTACGGACCCATTCTGTTACTCGTAATTATTATAATTGTTGCTAGTGTATGCGACCGTCAAAAATTACTGCTAAATATTGAGACATATGAAAACACACTGACACGCACACCCCTCTCACCAGGGTATGACTACCCCCTCTCACCCCTAACCCAAAGGACGGGGAAAGGTGAGCGAACTGAAGATATATATATATATATATATATATATATATATATATATATATATATATATATATATATATATGTATGTGTATATATCTATAAATATATTTTTATTTATTTATTTATTTATATTTAGCGAGACACTTAGCTTTTATTATGTAGGGGGAAAATCTAGCATAACCACAACCCTAGTTAGAAAGAGAGAGAGAGAGAGAGAGAGAGAGAGAGAGAGAGAGAGAGAGAGAGAGAGATGTACTTACCTTGTTTCTGCACATCTTCCTATTAACAGTGATAATCTCACCGTCTGCAGACTTCAAACAAACAGGGAGACTCAAGATGATTAAGGCATAATTGGGCATCCCGCCTACATTGATTCTGGTAATAAGACACCTGCCACTCAGAATGGGGATTGTCGCTCTTGTGGGACAGAATGAATTAGGACATTTAAGTTATCTACAATACTAAATATAAATTGAATTTACAATAGGATGTTTTGAAACGTATTTTTTTGTACATTTATACCTTATCTTTTTATAGAAGCAATATTTTATATCTATCTATCTATCTATACACACACACACACATATATGTATATATATATATATATATATATATATATATATGTGTGTGTATATATATATATATATATATATATATATATATATATATATATATTTATATGTATATGATAAATTTTGCCCATTTAGATGTGGTTTTTTCATATTCAAATAAGCCATATATTTTTAATACATTAATGTCTGGATTCTCTTAACGACCTCGGGATCAGACCCCCTGGCGAAATCACACAAAGACAAGATCTTGTGACCGGCCGGGAGTCGAACCCTGGTCCGGCAAACTTGTATTGACGGTAGGGCTCTGATCCCGAGGTCGTTAAGAGAATCCAGACATTATTATAATTCAGTAAGCAATTTTTTCATAAATACTTGAAACATAGGTAGCATGCTTCATGTACCATCTATCATTTAGTTTTAGGTATTTTATTATTGTTTGCAGATAGTAAAAAAAGATGAATAGTAACAGACTTAAAACCCCCAAACAGATGAGGGCTCATGCATTAAATTATAAGAAAATTTATTACTTGTATTGTGGATTAGATTATATTAAGATTTCTTACCAATATACCAGTAAAATGCTTGATTGGAAAATGCATTTTTAACCACGAGGAGAATTGATTTGTAAAGAAAAAATATAAAATCAAAATAACTTTCAAAGACTAGTGTCCATGAAATCATTTCTATCCACACATGGTTTAGAACTCTTAGATGTATGAACAAAAAAATCTACATGCAAATGGTCTTTCCACTAACTTTCCTGGGACGCCATTCTGCGCAAAACTTCGTAAATCCTACTTAAGCAACAAACACTGCGAGTTCCAACTTTTGCTACTCCAGACTGCTACACATGAAAGCAAACAGAAATCAAAATACCTTTTTGGGTTTCGTATGATAAAACAAATTTTAACTATATACTAACTTCTTACTGTCCACGCCAAGCCCCTTCATCCGCGATACATATAGGAGTGAGGAGAGCTTAAGAGGAACCTGTTAGCAGGAGAAGATCAAGAGAGAGGCAGAAAATTAGATGGCGAGATAAGATGAACGATGTTATGGAGAGAAGAGGTTTGGTGGAAGGGATGCCTTTGTGTAGATACACCAGTTAGTGAATGTAACTAACTTTATTTGTACGGAGAATGAGTATATATACAACCTTTTTAAGTAAAAAATAGCCCAAAAATTCAACCAGGAGTTGGAAATGAGAAAGGAAGTCCGCACCAAGGATTGGCAATATGACGTCAGCCACGAGAAATGATCAGTTATATTTGACGTTTCCAAACAATAATGTGAGGGTTTCATAACTGTTGGCAGCTACCAGTCGGATGTTGGCAGACTTAGAAAGACTACGTCGTGTCCTGGAAAGTGGCCTTGGCGGAAGAAAACAGTAAGCACCCATTTCTAACAAAATTCGCACGCCCTTACCTGCATCATGTAAAATGAAAAGTTTAGTGCCAGGGAGGGCACTGCTGCAAGCAATGACCTTACTATTTTTTGGCCACTGATAACCTTTCACACATTTCTTCGCAGCAGCCCCGAATCTTGATTGATAGTAGCATAACTGTGGCCGATGGCATCAGGAAGTGGCTGTAGAGGTCGTTTGTTGGGATGTAAGCAAGTGGTGGGTAGTTTTGACGCTGCTCCGTCACATCATGCCACAGGCATCTGTCCTACCACATTCACCTCAGCTTTGGTCGATGTTGAATAGTTGTCTACTTCGTCAGGAAGGGAGGCGTTGATAGAGGACTGGAAGGTGGTGAAGTGGCTGTCCATTAGGGCGTCGACTTTGGTCATCAGGTTCTTCATGGGCAAAATATCGACATCGGGGATGGCATCGGGTACAGGTACAGGCGTCGTACTCAGAGGGCATGCAGTAGATTCACTTCACAAGAAGAGCCGTCTGTGGTAGATTGCAAACAAGTGATACGGGACTCTGATGGCCAGCGAAACCTGTTGGCTCCATAACGGTTGTCGAGAAAGCTGTAAAAGTTTCGCTATGCGGGCGGCTGGCGATGGAGAGTACTGCTCCAGGATGTATGATATGAGGGCGTCGTACATTATTTGTGTGTCCCCTTGCCCGCATAGTCAATCAGAGATTTCCGGGAAAGTATTCTTGGGACCACCGTGAGAACGTAATCTTCTCTGGTGCTTGACTGAGTCCCACCTTTGATGCAAACTGGACTAAAACACGCTGGAACCATGCGAACGCTTCTCCACTGGCGAAGGACGGTAGTTTCAGGGGCATGGCGTTGATAGTAGAGTCAGTGTCTGAGGGCAGCAATATCAAACATTAAGACACAGCAATGTGGGGGAAGGCAGGAAGGGGCTGGACACCCTGGTGGTCACAAATGTGTGGATACACCAGTCAGGTATTAACTGAAAAGCGGAGTGAATGCAACTAGCTTTATTTGGATGGAGCACCAGTATATGTTCAACCCGTTTCAGTCAAGAACGGCACAAAGATTCAAACGCATGGATGCAAGAACATACAGGCATAGAGCAAGAACATACAGACATAAACAGATTATCAGTGCGATGGGTGAGTGATAACGGTATTATAAAAAAATAACAGAAATACCGTTGCAGTGTACGAGGGTGTGTGATACACAAGTGGCACACCTTAGGGCTCCATGCAAATAAAGCTAGTTGCATTCACTACGCTTTTCAGTTAATACCTGACTGGTGCATCCACACATTGGTGACCCCCGAGGTGTCCAGCCCCCTCCGGCCTTCCCCCGCACTGCTGTGTCTTACTGTTTGATAATGCATTAGGCAACCAACTCTTTAATATAGAGATAACGGTTGCAAAAAAGAAGATTATGAGTAAGAGCCTGTTTTGCGTAAAACTCCATTACTAATCACCCTACAACAACAAAATAGTAACGTTATTCTGTTTTCGGAAAGGTTCTGAGGTGAAGCATAGAATCCTGTGAGGTTACGGAGACAAAGATGGACACTATCCAAGATCACACACACACATACACACACACATACACATCCATCTGCATACAGTTTGAGACTGAGAGAGATGTAGAAACTAGTTTAGGAAAGGAACAACATTAGTGAAAGAATATCAGTAAATAAGTAAAACAGATATTAACATAAAAAATGGAAAATTTAGTATTTGAAAATCGTTACTTGAAACTTCATTCAGGCTCAGAAAACATCGGTAAACAGTGAAAAAGTAATGTTACAGACAAAGACATCTAAATTGTTTACAGTATGAAATGGAACAATAAAATACTGACAGAAGTACCTGTCCCTTTTCATTTATTTGTTACTTCGTCTGTTGTTTTTATTTATTTATTTTCGATTATTTTAATTTAACCTACTTTAATGAATTTGTTTATAATTGATACATCAAATTTAACCAACTTTTATCATATTACATTTTTTCCGGCCTTAATCCATTAAGTTATTCATGTCTAGGTATGAAATACTTGAGCATAATACAGAAACAATAGAATGACCAATAAAGCCCCTAACCTCATACTACTGCTATTACTTTTGCATTATGGAAATATTGCCCTAATAAGAGAGCCATCTGTTCGTTTTCCCATATTGTCTGTCCATCATCATTCGTGTTCGATCGTCTGTGAGAACTTCGTCTTTCACAATGAAATGGAATTTGAGGGTCATTGGTAAAGAATGAGCGGTTATCCATTTGGTTTGTATTTTCAAAAAAAAAAAAAAAAGTATTTTTAGCTCACAAAACCACTATGTTTAATAAAAAAGAATTGTATACATGTTTGAGGTCATATCTTGAAAATTATATAAGCACTGTATGATAATATGAGTTTTTTTTTGTATTCTCAAAAAGAAAAAAATCTTATTTTTAGCTGAGAATAATACTATGTTTGATAAACAAAATTTGATGAACGTTTAAGGTCATATCTTGATAATATAGGCACTGTATACTAATATACGTTTATTTATAAAACATTCTAATCTTTAGTTTTATTTAGGTAATCAGAGAATATTCACCTGGTTGTTTTAATTTCATAGCCATATATCTATGTCTATGAAATGGACTTATCAAGGAAGCTGGTTACTTAAAAAAAAAAACATGTAGTTATTAACGAGTTGTTATTGCCTGGAATAATTTCATGAATTGCCCTCCTGAACAATTAAAGTTCTCGGTAGCCTGACTTCTTTTTCATTATTTTCATAAATTCTCTAATTTATTTAACTAGGGTCATTGTTCCTTAATCTATGTTTTACTAAAGCTATTTACTACCTGGATCTTGCAAAGCATATTATGGAGCTCTTGGTTTTTAATGCTAAAATATCTTTATTTTCCTTCTTTCCCTATTTTATTTACCGCATAAATCCTCTTCCAAAAGATAATCGTCCACTTACGAACAAGAGCCGGTGGTGGTATAAGGCAGCCCTAATCTTCCGCAAACAACAGATAGATTCAGTTGGAAAATTAATGGTGAGCATTAGTGAACACTCCGTTTATGCTTCTGACATTTAATTTCCCAAAAATAGATTAAAAAACCCTCCGTTGTTAATGAGGCCATTATAACTCTAGTTGGAAAATCAGGATGCTATAAGCCCAAGGGCTCCAACAAGGAAAAATAGCCCAATGACGAAAGGAAATAGATAAACTACATAAGAAGTAATGAACAATTAGAATAACACATTTTAAGACCAGTAATAACAGTAAAATAGATCTTTCATAAATAAACTGTAAAAAAGAGACATGTCAGCAGCCTGTTCAACATAAAACCATATGCTGTAAGTGGGATAGTCAAGGAGACTAGAAATCAGGAGATATTTTGGACAGAAAATACTTTCAAGAATAAATAAAACTTAAAAAAACAACAATGTACGAAAAAAAGAATCTATCTTGTCCAGAGGATTTGGTTCTTGAAGGCTTTTTCGATCTCCTCCAGAAATATCCATTTGAGCTTCTGAGAGAGAGAGAAAAAAAAAGGTTGGTGGAAATTCTCCTAGCGGTGTTTTTCGACTCCAGTTAACCACGACTCCGGTTTTTCATATCCTTGAGATTTATGGACGACTGACGTAAAGAGATTTTTTCTTTTTTCTGTTTTTTCTTTGTGGTCATCTGTTATATCGCCAGAGGCTTTGGAGATTATAGGGATTGTTATAGGTTTCGAACCCCAGCCGAGTGTGACGTGTGGGACGTAAGCGGTAGGAAAATTCTGCTGAGTAAAACCGTGAATATATAGAGTTCTTCATTGGTAAAAAAAAAAATTTATTCATAAGGATTGGTAAGAGGCAAAACGAGAGAGAGTTCATTGTCAGTAACAATAGGTTCCTAGATTTTTCTGGGTAGGAGAAAAGAGGTGAAGATATATTAAGTACAATTCTTAAATGTAAAACCCAGAACATCTCCAAACAAACACACACACACACACACACACTCACACACACACACACACACACACACACACACACACACATATATATATATATATATATATATATATATATATATATATATATATATATCTATCTTATTTCTCTTCCTCTTGTTTTGTTACAGTTTTTCTAGTTTATATAGGAGATATTTATTTTTAACGTTGTTACTCTTGAAATATTTTATTTTTTCCATGTTTTCTTCCCTCACTGAGGTATTTTTCCTGGTGGAGCCCCTGGGCCTTTAGCATCCTTGTTTTGCAACTGGGGTTGTAGCTTAGCAAGTAATTATAGTAATAATGATAATAACAATGATAATGATAATAATAATAATAATGTATATATATATATATATATATATATATATATATATATATACATATGTGTATGTATGTATGTATGTATGAATTATATCCCTTTCTGAGTGGAGATATTTTAAGTGGTTAAAGGGTCTGTGTATTGCCATGAACAGGAAACTGTACTAGTCAGGCACACCTATTCTAAGTTGGTTTGCTGTGAGTGATAAGACGAAAGTCTCCCTCCATCACCTAATCCGCAGTTGCCAGCGTAATGATGAAAATTGGCCAAAACCTAGACATGAATAAAGACATGTCTAAGACCTTTGTTTTAATGTTGACTAGAAACTACTGCATTTGTAGTTTATTTAATTATAGCCACGAAAGGAAAAGCTAAAAGAATTGATCGGAGTTAGTAGTACTTGATGACCTCTGTTAATAACAACAATAAGACTAAAGTATTAAATCCAATCAAGTCTTTTCACCTTCGTGGCTATAATACATATTTTATGTTCATCCTGTATCAACTGTCATGATTTCTACATACAGTATATATGTATGAATGTGTGTAATCTAAAAAGAAATCGTACATTGTTCCTGTCACATATCGAAGATAGAGTAGCTGTTATTCCATTTTGTTAATAGCTTCCATACTTTATTTCAGACAGTAAAAATTAATGGTTTTGACTAAAACAATGGAACATTTCAAGTTCGTACAGTATCCCAGGATTGATGTTTTCGATATATTCTAAAGTCATTTGAAAGTAACGCACTATGTTTACTTGTGCACGTATATATATATATATATATATATATATATATATATATATATATATATATATATATATATATATGTGTGTGTGTGTGTGTGTGTCTGTGTGTGTGCGCGCGCGTGTGTGAGAGTGTATGGTTGTGTGTATGCATGTGTTTTGCGTGTGTGGCAGACAGATTTATACTGTAGATACAGATAAACTTCTGTCTGTATTTATCTAAACCATTTCTGTATATATAAAGCCTATACAGTATATATATATATATATATATATATATATATATATATATATATATATATATATATATATTATGTATGTATGTATGTAAATGCAGCCTTTTTCAGTCCACTGCAGGACTAAGACGTCAGACATGTCAATTGAGGTCGGGTTTGGCCAGTTTCCGGGATGGTGGGAGATTTTCGTCTCATTGCTCCAGCAAACCAACCTAGTATGATTGATCCTGACTAATAAAGCTTTGCTAATCATGGTGAGACGCAAACCCTTTAACCATGTTAAGGTATCCCTGCTCGGAAAGGACATATATATATAAATATGTATATACAGTATATATACATATATACTGTATATACATATATACTGTATATACATATACATATACATATACATATGTATATACATATATACTGTATATGCATATACATATGTATATACATATACATATGTATATACATATATACATACATATAAATATATATACATATGTATAGATATATATGCATATATATACATATATATACACATATAAATACGTATATATATATATATATATATATATATATATTTACATATATAACCATATATATATACATATATATATAAGTATATATATACATATTTATTCATATATATATATACAGTATATATATATATAATGTGTGTGGTCAAGGGTTTGATTCCCGGCCGGTCACAAGCTCTTGCCTTTGTGTGATTTCGCCTGGGGCTCTGATCCCGAAGTCGTTAAGGGAATCTAGACATTAATGTATCAAAAATATATGGCTTATTTGAATATGAAAAACACGTCTAAATGTGCAAAAATTTATCATTATATATATATATATATTTATATATATACATATATATATACATATATATATATATATATATATATATATATACATACACATATGCATATATATCCAATACATATACAAATATATATATATATATATATATATATATATATATATATATCTGGAATAGGAAAAACAAATAAATGTAAAAATAAAGCGAACAAAAGTTTAAAGTCGAAGTCGTAAGAGCAGACAGTAATTATACGCTTGTCCTTTTGGAGATATCGCTAATCTTTAACGAGAGAGAGAGAGAGAGAGAGAGAGAGAGAGAGAGAGAGAGAGAGAGAGAGAGAGAGAGAGAGAGAGAGAGAGAGAGAGAGAGAGGGCGGGGATATTAAGACCTATATAAACCAATGCCTTGTTTGTGCTTTGCCGTGGTGCACAATTTACAGCTTGATAGAAGAAAAACGCTATAATTGTAATTTTTTGAAGTCTTTAATAATTATTCATACCATTTTTAAAGCTCTCCCCATTTTATCTTAACGTATCCTGCCCTCACAAACATTCATACCCACTTTTAATATATTCTTTTACAATACAACCTTCATGTTACACCTACACTTCTCTGCCTCCTTTTTAATAAAACAAAGACAACAACAAATGCAGCTGTTTCTAGTCCACTGAGGGATAAAGGGCTCAGACAAGCCAATTCATGTCTGGCCAGTGCTGATTGGTGATGGTGGGAGATTTTTGGCCTTTTTTATACACCTCGTCTCAAACTGCTTGTCCTTCCTCTATCATCTTTCATGTAACTCGGTTTTTCTTATTTTTTTTTTTAATGATATTACGATTGAACTTTTATGATTCTCTTATTCATCCCGCTATAGCATTAAACCTGGCAAATTTCGGTACTTCTTCCTAAATAAGTTTGAAAATGAGGCAATATATCGGATTAATGAGCCTATCTTTACCTCTTTTCTTGTTCTCTATTCCACACCGCAACTTCTTTTCCTCTATTCCAAGTTCTTTTATTAGCCATTCTTTCGTTGGGCTCGTTAAATAAGACCATCGACCCATCAGGTGGTTTATAAAGGAGTCATTTCACCAAGAAATCTCCCCAGGAGACTGAGCTGCGATCTCAGACAGTCGCTTCAGGTTATAATAGTCGATGGTTGACCTAGGGTTGGTCATGCCTTGGTCTACCGTGGTTGCGCTTGGTTGAGAAATGGTCTAATTATAATAAAATATATATATATATATATATATATATATATATATATACATATATATATATATATATATATATATATATATATATATATATGTATATATATATATATATATATGTATATATATGTTTATATTTATATATATATATATATATATATATATATATATATATATATATATATATATATAGGGAAAATGAAAATACAAAATATACGATTAAGTCCTGACTAGTTTCGTGATACTTCTTCAGAGGACTGATTTATTGAGAGAGGTTTCTTTGCATTTTATAGGGAAAGTAAACGTACGAAAATACATAAAGAGGCTTACAGAACAATGACACTCCCATATCAGCTACCTGGGCTGTGGTCAGGTGTTTACTGGGTGGAGATCCAACCTCATTAGACACCTGCCAAAAAGGGTCATTTCTGGTGACCAGTAAATTCTTGTTTTTGACTTTCAATACAGTTTATTTATATGAATAACGGCAGCCTTATCTATACAAATACATAAGCAAAACTATATGTATATATAAAACACATCTATATATAAATATATAAAAAGACATATGGATATGTATACACAGACAGGCATTCATACACAAACATGCATCATATATACATAACCATATTATTATTATTATTAAATGCTAAGCTACAACCCTAGTTGGAAAAGCAGAATGCTATAAGCTCAGGGGCCCCAACAGGGAAAATAGCCCAGTAAGGAAAGGAAATAAGGAAATAAGGAAAAATAAAATATTTTAGGAATAGTAACAATATTAGAATAAATATTTCTTATTTAAACTATAAAAACTTTAACAAAACAAGAGCAAGAGAAACTAGATAGAAAAGTGTGCCCGAGTGTACCCTCAAGCAAGAGAACTCTAACCCAAGGCAGTGTAAGACCATGGTACAGAGGCTATGGCACTACCCAAGAATAGAGAACAATGGTTTGATTTTGGAGTGTCCTTCCCCTAGAAGAGCCGCTTACCATAGCTAAAGAGTACCTTTTACCCTTACCAAGAGGAAAGTAGCCACTGAACAATTACAGTGCAGTAGGTAACCCCTTGGGTGAAGAAGAATTGTCTAGTAATCACAGTGTTGTTAGGTGTATGAGGACAGAGGAGAATCTGTAAAGGATAGGCCAGACTATTCGGTGTCTGTGTAGGCAAAGGGATAGAACCGTAACCAGAGAGAAGGGTCGTATGTAGTACTGTCTGGCCAGTCAAAGGACCCCATAACTCTCTAGCGGTAGTATCTCAACGGGCAGCTGGTGCCCACTTGTACACATACTGGTTACAGACACATACATAGACTTACATATAAATGTTTTTTTTACATACGATTAACATGTATATATATATACATATATACACATACATATATATACATACATATATATACATATATGCATACATACACATATACATACATATACACATATACATATATATACATATACACGCATGCACATACATATACATATATATACACACATACATACGTACATATACATACATATACACTTATACACACACACACACACATATATATATATATATATATATATATATATATATATATATATATATATGCACATACAGCATTATTACCATAAACATATAATCACGTATATAGCAATACTTATATCTAGTATAACACTATATAGTGCCTATGTACTTATGCATACTATATAAGATAATTGTACCCTTTAATGAATGGTAGCCTAGGTCTAAATATATTAATTTCACAGTGACGTTAATTATTCACAGTACATTCAGTTCTATATTAAGTGGTTAAAGTTTTTTATATAGCTTACAAATCTGTTTACATATAAAGGCGTCGAGTTTATATATTCCATGTCCAATATTCAAGTTTTTTTCAAAGGTTTCATTTATGAAACTGGACTCTCTGATGTTTCTTTCCGGTAAGTTATTTGAATGAACCAATTTCTCTGCACCTGACCAATTAATAGTGTGATTTTTATCTCTAACGTGAGCAGAGTGCATTATTATCTTGAGCATATCTGACACTTTTCTTATGTTGTTCAATTCTTTTTACTAGGGCTTTACCAGTTTGACCAATATAGTATTTTTCACAAGCATTGCATGGCATACGATATACACATCCCTTGGTAATGTCAGGAGAATTCTTTATTTAGGCTGTTTTTATTGTATTGTTACTCTTAAATGCTACATATACATTGAAATTTTTCAATAGTAGGGGAATTTCTTTAAAAGAATTACAATAAGGCAGTACAAGTAAATTTTGTGTGTTGTTGTTTTTTCTATTATCATTACCGAAAAAAAGTCTTTTTTGCTGTTCTTAGTGCATCATCTAACACAATTTCAGGGTACTTTAGTTTTTTACCTATTGCTCTAATCTCATTTATTTCATCATCAATATATTTAGGGCTGCAGACTCGAAATGCTCTTAAAAACATAGAAGTAAATACAGATTTCTTAACTTTTTTGCCTTGGTTTGAGTAGTAATGGACATATGCTGAGATATTCGTTGGCTTTCTGTATACACTAAACTTGAGTCTATTGTTAAATCTGTGTATGTATGCGACAGTCCAAAAAAGGTAGGGTACAATTATTCTCCAGCTCCATAGTGAAATTTATTGATGGTACCAAACTCTTCAATCTAAGAAAAAAAGTTATCTAAATTTTCATTTCCTGGCCACACACATATGTCGTCAATATAGCGAAACCATTTTACATTATTAGGTATGATGTTATTTAAGATTCTATTTTCAAAAAATTCCACATATAGATTACTCAATACTGGGGATGAAGGGTTTCCCATAGCCATACCAAATGTTTGTGCATAAAATCTCCCATTAAATTCAAATTTACAATCTTTTATACATAGTTTAGTTAATTCTATTAAAGTGTTTTTGGAAAATGGTAGACTCAATTGTCTTTTATCTAAGGTTTCAGATAAAAATTCCAACATGTCATCAATAGGTACTTTAGTAAATAGTGAGACTGCATCAAAACTGACAAGCCTATAGGTGCTGTTAATCTGTACTTCATTCAATTTGTTAATCAAGTCTACATTATTTTTTTATATATATCTATATATAAACTTGTATGATCATTGACACAGCACTTCGTGGCCAAGTGGTAAGTCACTGTTCATACAAGTTTCCTGAACCAGGGGTCGATTCCCGGCCGGTCAGAACATATTATCTTTATGGGATTTCAACTGGGGCTCTGATCCCGAGGTCGTTAAGAGAATCCACACATTAATGTATCAAAACTATATGCCTTATTTGAATATGAAAAACGCATCTACATGTGCAAAATTTATCATTATATATATATATATGTATATATATATATATATATATATATATATATATATATATATATATATATATATATATATATACCATCACGCCTAGACTTATACTGTAACTTTGGTGTCCTCGTCCACAGGGTAGGGAAAAGCCCAATGGGACATCAAAGCCATCCCAAGAGTCCTTTATAACGAAATGGTAACCCTTTTGGAGTTGCTCTTTCAGTAGGAAAAAAGAAAGTTGATGAAACGCTGACAGTTGTTAGTATTGTTGTAGTAGTGAATGACCTAATAATTATTATCAATATTATTATTATTATTATTATTATTATTATTATATTATCATCAATATTTGTAGTTTATGATTGATAAAAGGGGAAATTTTACCCTTGTAATAGCCCATCTAAATATGCCCTTTCTACTTTTGCATCCTTCGTTGAATAACTTGTGCTAAGTAATTAATTGATTTCTCAACAGATTTTGTTTTCAATTGCCAGGCAGGTCCCTTGTCCTTTGATTTTATGATGCATCTTATTCAAAAGTGTCTTGGTGTACTTAGATAAAGAAAACTGTTTTTTCTTTTACACAGGAACCTGTAATCAAGAAAGTCTGTTGTAACTGGGCTATATTTTGCTTGTTGGAGTCTTTGGGCTTATAGCATCCAGCCTTTCCAATTAGGGTAGTAGCTTAGATAATAATAATAATAATAATAATAATAATGATAATAATAATGATAATAATATCGTAATGATGCAGTATTCAGTTCTCTCATGCTGTTGATGTTTATGTAAATTATAGAAAAAATACGAATGATGCTGAAAATGTGTGTTGAATCAGAACTGCATTTTCATTGCCGTTTTTCCTTCTTGTGGTGCATAACATTTTATCTTGAAGTTATTTCAATATATTTGCTCGCATGTTAAGGCAGATTCTCTCTCTCTCTCTCTCTCTCTCTCTCTCTCTCTCTCTCTCTCTCTCTCTCTCTCTCTCTCTCTCTCTCTCATTTTTCTAAGTAAAAAATAAAAAGAAAATACTAAAATATTCTTCATTTAATAAAGTGGGGTTTACATTTCACCATTTATATAGTTCTCTCTCTCTCTCTCTCTCTCTCTCTCTCTCTCTCTCTCTCTCTCTCTCTCTCTCTCTCTCTCTCTCTCTCTCTCTCATTTTTCTAAATAGAAAAAACGAAAAACATTAGAATATTTTTCCTCAAATGAAATGTTGATTCCACTTCCCCATTTATTTACGCCAAAAAAAAAAAAAAAGAAAGAATAGAACTATTTATAAAAAAAGACGGCCCTGAAATACATCTCCTTGTACGCAATTATCTTTTACATTCGCCAATTATTTATGAGAAAAATATAGGACTCAAAAGCCACCGCACATTTCCCTTTAACAAACTGAAAAGAAGAACAAGCGAAAATATATATTTCCCGATGCGCTATGTTCCAAATAGCCATATTATTTCGAAAAAAATACTTAATATTTTTTGATAAACAAATTTAAAAAAGGACATTTACGGGAAAATGCAATTTTTATGCGCAATATGGCTTTAGGTTCGTTTAATACTATTAAAAAAAAAGGAAAAAATCATTTCTAGCAAGTGAATATAGGTTTTTATTTACTACTGTATATACATATATATATATATATATATATATATATATATTTATATATATATATATATATATATATATATATATATATATATATATATATATATATATATATATATCGTCGTGTTTACATGACAAAATAAGTAAATATTAGTAAGCTGAAATCCACATCATAACTTTTATGCGTTTTTCATATTCAGTTGAGGTGTTTTTTTTTCACTTATGGGCAAAGTTATGGCCACAAATCCGTGTTTCTCTTGATTTAATTTCGTGTATATATATATATATATATATATATATATATGTATATATATATATATATATATATATATATATATATATATATATATATATATATATATATATATATATATATATATATATATATATATATATATATATAGTAAAATCCATCTGGACTGGCAATTAAATTTCCTTAAGTTTCTAAGACTTAAAACACAATAAAACACATGGATTTTTTATCTCTTTAAAAATCAAAAATCCTTTGAATCTGGAATAAGGAAATCGAAAGAGAATTCTGGAGTTTTGAATCGAAGATGAAAACCACCGAATATAGAAATTCAAGGGTTTCTGATCTCTGGGTAATTTATTGTGTGATGTTGAAACTCTGGAGTACTGGACTCGCTATCATAAATGTAATATCAAGAATTCGAAGCTTACTAATATATTTCTAGTAACTGCTGTACGCGACCCGTCATCAGTATTTACATAAATGTGCACACGTGGGTACAGAGACTCAACACTTCAAACCCCCTCCCTCTTTTAATAACTACAAACACGGCCGTTTCGGCAATTTGTTGGATATTGTGGTATCCGAGTGTACCTCTCGGGGTATCCAGAGTATGGCTATTCTTTGCCTTCTATCCGAGGGACCGTGGGAGACGTGGACATCAAATACTTACACGTTTGGCAATGCTGCTCAACGTGACAGGAAAGAAATATATATATATATATATATATATATATATATATATATGTATATATAGATATATATATATGTATATATATATATAATATATATATATATATATATATATATATATATATATATATATATATATATATATATATAACCTGACACTTACTCTTTATTATATAGGGGGATTAAGAGATATGAAATGCGATGATACCAAATCTCAACCTTTTAATAGTGAACTCTTAGTCTCCCGATTTAATAACTGGGCTGTGAGGAATCTATAGACTCCTTAGGTCAGTGTAATATGTGTGAGATAAGGTGTGTGGCGAAGGTTATGGGAAAAAATAGAGAGGAAGTTATGTCCTCTTCATGACTAAAACATCAGGTATAATACCTGTAATAGACATTAGAGGCGTCTTCCGTCATCTGTAGACGTGAGGGCTAAACTTATTTTATTTTCATGGCTAAACTTATGTTAATTTCTTGGCTAAACTTGTTACTTTTATGGCTAAACTTGTGTTTTTTCTTGGCTGAACGTATGCTATTTTCTTGCCAGTTTCAGTATTAAGAAAGTAAAGGAATGGAGTTGCTTTAGTTATTACTTCAGAGAACAAGAAATAGAAAAAAAAATTCTTGCAGGGTGGGGGAAGGGGTAAAACCCAAATTTGATTTTCCACGTGTGGAAAAGTGTCAGTGCGTTAACATAGATCTGAGAAAAACCACTGTGACAGAACTCATGCATAACAAAGCTGAATTGTTCGAGATGTCGCTGGAAACAAAAGGTGTTGGCCATTTGTATAATCCATTTATTTAAAATTTCACATACAACAAGAATGAATTAATTAAGTTCTGATCTAACATATTCACTTCATTCGTTGATCATATCATAAATTATCATCATCGTAACACGATACTAAGACTTTCTTCACAAAGAAATTCAGATGTAGTTCACTTAACATAATTTGATCTATGTCTCTTATCCGAGTTCGTTTTGCGTATTAAATCATTACTATGAATACAAATTTTATTAGATACGCACATCTGATAATGAGGTTGGGAGGCGTGTTTAGAAACAATTGGATAGGTCTTGGGTATGACGGATGGAAGACAAGAGGGCACAGTGTTTGATGATAGGGAGGAGGGGAGACAAGTGGTTAGGCCCAGGGTATGAAGAATGGAAGAAAGTTTGAGACTGTGGCCAGGTGTTCATAGAAAGCATATTGTCATTTAGACACATACCCTCTGGGAAGGAAGACAAGTGAGGATTGTCTGCTAGCTAGGGCACTGTAACTGTCCCTTGCTTTTGTCATTCATGAGTGACCTTTAAATGATGGGAAACTAAAAAGAGTCGGGCACGAACTATGATGGGAATTGGTGAGGCTTGCGAGCCCAGCAATGGATTTAATCAGGGTTAATGTAGTACTCTATTAATCCTGTGATTGAATAAAGTGGAATGGGTCTCCCGTTTAAAAAAAAAGAAAAAAAAATCCGTGTAAAGAAGTGTGGTCTGATTAATGGGCTCATCATATCATCTTATCTTATTGCGCCAACATTGTATCCACTACATAGCGGTCTGATTACATTCGTAGAGGTCCAAATCAATACAGATTGACCCCTGTTTACACCTCCGAAATACGTGATCCATTGTCTGGTTGGGATGCTCGCGTGGGCACTCAGTAGAGGGTTCGATAACCCCCACTGTTAGAAATATACCGTAATTTTAATCGGAAATTCTCCGTAAAAACATATTGTCCTCTGCTTTATTTCAGTAAAATACAAGAGACCGTAATTTATACCCTACTTTGTTATTATCTTTAACGGGTTGGTGACTGTAACATCATACCTTTACGTTAATATATCCGTTTTTAAAACGGTAAATGTCTGCAACACTTATTCCAAGTTTTTTTTTTTTTTCCCAGTGCACTTAGGAAAATTGTGCTTTAAAATAACCATGCTACTAATCCCACAGGTACATTAGTCATCATTTTATGCTAAAAATCTTGTCGGTGTCACTTGTTCGCACCAAAGGTCGTTTTGTGTACAAACAGTAGCCCAGTGAAGTTCCATTAAGGCTGGTATCAAAGTTGCCACCTGTAGCAACAAACCCTTTATGGCTGTTGTTTGATGTAACGAGATAGATCGCCTTTGTTGATGCCATTAAAACATTATAGGTTTCGAATTCTCTCTAGTGCAGAGGCCATTTGATTTTAATGAATTTCATAATGAACAAACTTCAAAAAGAATACTTGTCTTTTGTTTACGAGTCATCAAAGGGACTCGATTCTGACAAATTTTTTCCATGATATCAGATGCTATGTTTGATGCGTACAGTTGATATATTTATGAAACATAAATTATATATATATATATATATATATATATATATATATATATATATATATATATATACACATATATATATATATACACACAGTATATATATATAATGTCTGTGTGTGTGAATGATAAATTTTGCACTTTTAAACGTGTTTTTTTTTTCAGATTTCAAATAAGCCATATATTTCAGTACATTGATGTCTTGATTCTCTTACCGAGCTCGGGATCAAAGTCTCGAGGCGAAATCATTCAAAGACAATAGCATCTGACCGGCCGCAGCTCTTCTAGGAGAAGGACACTCCGAAATCAAACCATTGTTCTCTAGTCTTGGGTAGTACCATAGCCTATGTACCTTGGTCTTCCACTATCTTTGGTTAGAATTCTCTTGCTTGAGGGTACACTCGGGCACACTGTTCTCTCTTGTTTCTTCTCCTCCTTGTTTGGTAAAGTTTTTATAGTTTATATTGGAATTATTTATTTTAATATTGTTGCTGTTCTTAAAACAATTAATTTTTTCCTTGTTTCCTTTCCTCCTTTTGGAGCATCTGGGCTTATATCATCATGCTTTTCCAACTAGGGTTGCAGCTTAGCAAATAATAATAATAATAATAATAATAATAATAATAATAATAATAATAATAAGTATGTTTGTGTGTGTTTTTTGTGTGTTTGTGCTTGTGAATATGATGTATAAACAAATGAGTCTTAATGTTTGCTTAGAAGTCACAGTGAGCTTAAGTTAAAAAAGAAAAATACACGAATATTTTATCCAACAAGATAATTGAACGCATGTTAATTATGCAAGAAACCCAGTTCTCTCCAGATAATTTTGGAGCTTTTATGAAAAACACTTGACAGGAAATATGACATACAATAAAATTAGATTCTTTACTCGTTTATTTTAAAATGTGTCACTGGTATGTTTATTTTTTGTGATGATATATTTTTTTTAAATATTGGTTTTAATCATTCATTTCTTTTCACATTATGTTGCTAGACTTATGACAGCACTGAATGATCTCACTAGTTCTGTCAATTTTTTTGTCTGATTGTTATACTTCAATCCAATCCTACTTTCCCTCATTTATATCATGCTTAAGACGAAAGTAATCTCCCCTCTATAATGAAGAGGAAGTATCTTGCTATATACAGTATATATATATATATATATATATATATATATAATATATATATATATATTTATAAATATATATATACATATGTATTATGTATATACATTTATATATATATATACATATATATATATACATATATATATATATACATATATATATATATATATATATATATATATATATATATATATGTATATGAATATATATATATATATAATATATATATATATATATATATAATATATATATACATACATACATATGTATATACATGTATATATACATACATATATTATGTATATA
>NC_090752.1:82975286-82980286 GCF_036898095.1 Palaemon carinicauda
TTGTAAAAAAAAAAAAAAAAAAAAAAAAAAAAAACTCTTAATCGGTATTGTTTACCTATGGACTTTAATTGCTTTCAACATAAAATATAGATTTTTCTGTTGTATTATGATGTGATTTGAATGATTTTCAGGTTTATTTCCATCGCAAATGAATATTTATCCTTCCCCCAACCCTCCCCCTATAGATAACAATCTGGGGGAACCTCCTTGGGAAGCGGGGTTTTGGGTGGGGGAGACAAAGTAAGTAAAAACAGGGCAAAATAGAGGAAAAAACCTAAATATAACACTCAAACATATAAAAATGGACCGGTATACAGGTATACACTGAATTCGAGATACATAAAAACACTGGAAATGGGGAAAACCCGAGCCAAGAATTTTACATGAGAAAATGGCATACAAATGCACTATATGACCACTTATTGCACGTCACATTGTAGTCGTGCACTAAACTAACCTTAATTTTCTGACCTAACCTGTCACTGAATATATCTGCACCATAATCAAAATAATACCTTCAGGGTAAAGTTTTAGATTCAACCAAATTGGGAAATGTATTATATTAATATATTTTCCTAGTAAAGCACGTGATAACAAAAAACTTTCTCTCAATACATTATTGACGCGGATGTCTACTTACAGAGATAATTATTTCAGTTATTGTAGGTCTGCATTTTATTTCTAAGTGTTCTGTATACCTTTACGCTGCCACGGGACCTAGCTCTTGTTCGTTTGTATGTCTGTTTTCATCTTACTTGGCTCCGCCCCATTGCGTAATGTGACAATATTTGCTTGAATGCGCATTTGCTCCTCCCACTAATGTCGCTCCTCCAATCTAAATACTACTGGGTTCTTTTCAAGGGTTATTATTGGACGATTCATTGGTCTCTCAGTCTTGTTTCAAGGATCTGTTTTTCGTGCAATATAACATTGTAAACGATAGTATTTTGTTTTTTTCCCTATTTCATTATGGGAGAAACCCGTGATTGTCGTTTGTTTTCGGTTTTCAAAAGTTCCGGTTTCTATATTTTCAGCACACGTCACTTAACTGTCATGGATCCTCCGGTACGGTTGTGTGAAATATGTCGTTATTCCTATTTTGATGTGATCGGCCGATTTCATGGGAATTATAATGGAACTCCTGAAGTAGTGAATCGTTTTCTAAGGGAGCATTCCGTATTACCTTTAAGTGTCCAGTGTGGTAAATGTGATTCGCCTTTACATTTTCGTGGTAACCGTTGCGAATATTTCAGGCAGTATTTGTCCCGGTTCATTTTTATACATAAATACCCTGAGGAGGAGCTGCTCCATCATTTTTTTATTGCAGCCAGTAAATTGTATCCTCCCCAATCAGAGGCTGAACGTATTCCAGTACTTGATGATTCAGAAGAGGGTCAACCACAACCTTCCACATCTTCATCGTCATCTTCCGTTTAAGGTAAGAAGTGATTTAACAAAATATATATATTCAAATTTACCCCTGGTTAAAGGGGGGGTCGCAGCCCCCCCGGTAGGGGTACAGGGCCCCTAGGTTAGGTTAGGTGGGTTTGTTAGGTTCTGTGGTGCCCTGAAAATTACTGTGGCCTTAAGGGGGGGTCGCAGGGGGGGCGAAGCCCCCCCCCGGTAGGGGTACAGGGCCCCTAGGTTAGGTTAGGTGGGTTTGTTAGGTTCTGTGGTGCCTTGAAAATTACTGTGGCCATAAGGGGGGGTCGCAGGGGGGGTGAAGCCCCCCCGGTAGGGGTACAGGGCCCCTAGGTTAGGTTAGGTGGGTTTGTTAGGTTCTGTGGTGCCCTGAAAATTACTGTGGCTTTAAGGGGGGGTCGCTGGGGGGCCCTACCCCCCTCCCCCCGGTAGGCCTAGTTAGGGGTATGGGGGAGGGGTGCTGGAACATTAATTATTCATTTATTGCAAATATCATTCAATGCCCCAACACCCTCCCCCCCCCCTTTCCCCCACCCAAAACCCCGGTTCCCAAAGGGTGTCCCCCCATAATTGGTGGGATGAACTAGGGTATACATAGTAAATCTCTAAATCGGTTGGTTTGCAGTCAAAATAAACGTTAAATTCATTGAAACCACACTATTTCTGATGCAACAAATATATTTTTATTGCATTTTTCCAAATTTGGCTGAAACTAAAAATTTACCCTTATCAGTACCTAATACTACAGAAATAAATATTATACTCACCATTACTCTCAGTCTTACAAGCCTGAACAATGGGGCGGCTACTACTCCTCCTCCTCCTCCTCCTCCTCCTGTGGCCTCTTGGGCCGTTGCCTCTCTCCTTGAGGAGGGTACAGCAATGCAGCAGTTTTACAAAAATAATGTAGTCGCTGATTTTCTGGGAATCGTTTTACAAATAAATAGCGATATATATATTGCTTAAAATATTGTGAGCGATTTCCAGTCTGCTTGATCCACTCTTTGAGATCCCTCCAAAGTCTTTCAATATTTTGAGTATGTACCAATGAATGATCAGGGTCTACAAAGTTTTCCGAATGATTCACCGTGTTATGTATATAACCCAAAGATGACAGCTTATTATACGCACGCCACTTGTCCCTATTAATACACGAGCCACTCTTAATATATTTCTGGATTAAAGGAATAAGATTTTCAGCTGAGCGTTCTCCAGGCAAAGGCTCCACGAAAGGCAGTATAAAAAGTGTCTTGGATTCCCTCTCAATCTCCTCAAACACCCAAATATCACTGAGAGGACGGCCCCTGTCGAATTTACGTTTGCCAAAATGAGTTTCAGCTATTTCTATTATAACACCATCACCACCAATTGGTTCTTGATTATCAAAATAATATTCAGCAACTTCACAACAAAAACTACGCCAATCAACACTTGTTGCTCTACTAATTTTAAGAGAATCTATTACAGTATGATGGTTCCACAATTTATTGATCCAATGATTAATAAATAATAATAGTTTCCAAGCAGGAATATGAGTACCATCTAAAACGGTACCTTTATAATCTGAAACTTGATACCCACATCGCCGGCGTTTCTTTGTTTTAGCAATCACCACAGTAGAACTTCAATAACAAATATGCTTATCTTCCCTAAAAAGTAATGGTTTATGACACTTAGGACACTGAAAGGTAACACAGAATGTTGACGGAAAAAAATCATATGCATATTTTGCATGTCCGGCATATGCACCACCCTGATATTTGCCTATTACCCAAAAATAATCGAGCTCACAAGAGTCACACAACTGCATTTCACTATCCATACCTTTAAACTGATGGCGGAAAAGACAATCCTTGGTCTGTTGGAACCGTATTGTTTTCTGATTGGTTAACAATGAAAACGTCATAAATTGACAGCCAGTTACATAAAGTGTGACAATTGACGTCATCATCTCTTTACCGAGGACCAACCAAACCATAGTATTTTGGAGAGAATCAGGTATGTTTGTAGATGGCAGTTGTAGATTGGCTAATTGTCGAAACAGTGGCCTGAAGCACCTGTCTTCGAATGGCAAAACGTCAAAAGTATTACGTAATTCCAAAAACGTTTGTTATTGGCTGAAATCAATAAGAGTTAAGCCACAAGAGATAAAACAGGCGATTTGAGTGGTTGTCGATAACAAATAAACAAATGAACAAACTCAGGATACTGATGATTGGTGTAGAAGGCAAATATTAAGACGTCATAAAATTACTTCCAATAACAGAAGTTGAAAGGTGAAGCCAACAATCAAACAGATTGGTTCTATGCGTACGCATTGAGAAGATAAATTTACCACCTAGTAGAATGAGATTTACGAAGCTTCTACCTACTAGAATGAGATTTACGAAGCTCCTACCTAGTAGAATGAGATTTACAGAGCTGCCCGTGCCCATGAAAAGAACAACATTGGACTTGAACTTTTTCAGGTGAACTCGCTAACGTTTTTCTTGATTTTTATAAGAACTAGGCATTTGCGACAGATAAAATTATACAGAAATACTACAAAAGACTTCCTTAACATAGAGACCTAAGTTAAAATACGCTACATTATTAATGTCCATAAATAAAATAATACCTCTTAATCGGTAGTAAAGTTTTGCAGTCGGTCGAAACTTGGTACTAGCATAAAATAATATTTTTGTCTGACAAAATATTCATGTTCATAACGAATCAAAATTTGAATAATTATGACACTGAAGAAAATGAAGCAAAATATATCAAATTTATATTTAAATCAACAAATTAATTCTATAGGGTGTGTGATCTTTGGGTTATCTAGAAAAGGAATTCACGTTGAGGCAAATACTTGAGTAAAAGATTTTAAAATGTAAACTGGTTTTTATTTACGTGAAGAAAGGTTATATTCATGAAAAGATTTCTCTATCATCTGCACAGGAAGTCAGGCTTAAATCACTTCTATATATATTTAAAGTGAATGTAAAACTTTGCCCAGAAGGCAGCAACCACAAGAAGAAACAATTTTGTGAAAATTCACAATTTGATTTGAAATGCCTCTTTACCATTTGATCAAGTTTGGGATGGCTAAAGCAACTCAAAACTGGTATTTTAGTTAGGAAGGAGAGAGAGAGAGAGAGAGAGAGAGAGAGAGAGAGAGAGAGAGAGAGAGAGAGAGAGAAATGATTTCCTTTCATACTTTTCAACGATCAATTCAAACATTTCATGTAGTATTATTGAACGCGACCCGTCAAAAATATGAGCACACAAACGTACACCACAAAAACATACTATACCCTCCCTCCATTTCCTAATTACAACACTGCAGTTTTGGTAATTTGTGGGAGATTGGGTTTTCCGGGTGTACATCTCGGGGTAGACCCATCTCACCATTGAATTACTCACCCCTTCCCGAAGGACGGGGAGAGACCAAGTAATCAAACGTTTGGCATTGCAGGAGGTTATAATGCTGCTTACCTTTGTCCAAAAAACTTTCAGAATGTCGAGGAATACATATTTAGCAAATATTGCTGGAAAATCGAGTTACTAAGTTACCTTCACACATTGGAAACATGTTGATA
>NC_090752.1:82997786-83010286 GCF_036898095.1 Palaemon carinicauda
TATGCATATATATATATGCATATATATATATATGCATATATATATATGCATATATATATATATGCATATATATATATATATATATATATATATATGCATATATATATATGCATATATATATATATATATATATATATATATATATATATATATATATGCATATATATATATGCATATATATATATATATATATATATATATATATATATATGCATATATATATATATATATGCATATATATATATATATATATATATATATATATATATATATATATGCATATATATATATATGCATATATATATATGCATATATATATATATATATATATATATATATATATATATATGTATATATTATGACATGCCTAAGCTGAATGTCCTCGTATTCAGTGGTAAATACTTTAGCTTAATGATGGCCTTAGCTAACACTCAGTAGGAAGCATAATAAAAATAATATTCCACCAAAATAAAATCTAAACTGTGCGAAACCAAGGTCGGGTGAACGAAACTCAGCAATCTCTTATTATAATTATTAATTACTAATTATACAAATTAACATGAATTACTTAACACTTATACATGAACAAAATAGTTTCAACAAAACACTTCACTATAATAATTAAACATATGGCAAATAGTTCAATAATTCAACACAATTCAACATATCTAAATAACAAAATACACTTGGTAATAGGAGAAAGAGCCACGAACACTGTCTTCAGAACAGGAAGAATACACCTAACTTAACAAGAAATTTGAAGTACCAAAGTAAACAAAATGAAGAACATAAAGGAGGAATAATGGGAAAAGAGACTTTGCTCTGGACAAGGAAGGATGAAAGTGAAGAAAGCAATCAACAGAGGGCGTGCATAAAGAAAGTAAGAAAATACTAAAAACAGTTTATAATATTCAATATGTACAATAGTGGAGTGAAAACTTGACAATTCCCCCCCCCCCACTAAGATGGGTCCATAGCGGTGGATCCAGCTGAAGATGCTGATGGAAGGCGTGACAAGGTGTCTGCAATGGTGTTGTTGGTTCCCTTGATGCTTTGAAGCTGAATATTAAAAGCTGAATATTAAAGGTGCCAAGGATGTAAGACCACCGCAAGAGTTTCAGATTTTTGAGTCTGGCACGGTTGAGGAACGTGAGAGGTCGGTGATCAGTAAAGACAATGACCCGACGATGACCTTCAAGATAAGGTTGGAAGTGTTGTAAAGAAGCTACGATCGCGTAAAGCTCCTTCTCCACGGTAGCCCATCTGGTTTGTGCTCCTCTGAAAAATCTCGAGTGATAGGCTACTGGTAGGTAATGCAGTGTTGGAATACAGCTGGTGTCATTAGGAGCATAAGATTGCAGAAGTAGAGCTCCATAACCTGTGCCACTGGCGTCTACCTGTAATAAAAATTCCTTTGAGAAGTCTGGTGCCCTTAAAATTGGTTTAGAGATCAAGATACCTTTAAGCTGATTGATTGAAAAGATTGTCTAATTCCTTGGTCCAAACAAAGGTTACTTTGTTAGATAGTAGTGCATATAATAGAGCAGCAAGAATTGCAAAATTTTTAATGAACTTGGAATAATAAGAGACCATACCTAAAAAGGTCTTAAGTTGAGATTTTGAAAGGGGTACAGGTATATTCATTATACTCTCAATATTAGCATCTTTTGGCATTATTTCTCCACTGCCCAAATAATGACCAAGGTATACAACCTTAGCTTGCCCAAATGAACTCTTGGCCAAGTTGATGGTGAGACCTACAGTACGTAGTCGTGTAAACAGTTTTGAGAGTGTGTGCAGATGTTCCTGCCAAGTCATGTTTGCTATGACTATATCGTCCAAGTATACATAGACATTAGGTAAATCTCTGATTACCTCTGCCATCAGCCTCTGAAATGTAGCAGGGGCATTAGAGAGCCCAAAAGGCATAACCACATATTCAAATAGGCCAAAGGGTGTTACAAAAGCAGAGATTGATTGGGCCTTTGGGGTCAGTTTTACCTGATAGTACCCTTTTAGTAAATCAATCTGAGTCAAAATCTTTGAATTACTTACATTGTCTAAAATATCATTGATCCGTGGCAAAGGAAAAGAATTTTTAATGGTGACCTTATTCAGTCTGCGGTAGTCTGTACATAGTCGTAACTTACCGTTTGCTTTAGGTACAAGTATACAAGGTGAAGCCCAAGGGGAGGTACTTGGGACTGCTAACTTGTGATCTATCAAGTACTGTACCTCTGACCTTAAGGATTCAAGCTTCTTTCCTATCGCTCTGTAAAATGGTTGTCTGATGGACTGTGTTCCCGGCTCCAGCAAGATGTCATGTTGAATCAGGTTACAGGTTCCTGGATCATCAGTGCACAAGTCCTGAAAACTGGTGAGTAAGGAGTTTAGTGCTTTGCTTTCATTTGTAGACAAGTGTGATAAGAAGGAGTCAAGCTTACCCATTATCTCAGAGTTAGTTAAATCACTAATAGTTATCAGTTCTGGTTCTTCATCAGGGTCTTCATTAGTAGTAACAACAGGATAGTCATCTTTAGACCTAAGAGTTGAGGTAGTCACCAATGTTACTCGAGGTGGTCCACTATTTACTCTACTTTGGTACCGCTTCAACAAGTTCACATGAACTAATTGTGTGTCCTTCCTCCTATCTGGGGTACTAATTACATAGTTTACCTTAGAAAGACGATCTAGGACTGTATATGGGCCGGCAAACTTCTCTCTCAATGGAGCTCCTGGAATTGGATGGTATAAAAGTACCTGGTCACCTTTCTGGAACTCCCTTAACCTGGCTTTCTTGTTCCCCTGTTGCTGCATTACTTGTTGCGAGGAAAGGAGGTTAGAACATACCAAATCATTTATCTGATGAAACTTACTTTTAAGGTCTTTAATATATTGCAACGTGTTAGTAGTCTCCTCTGGTTTCTGATGCAAAATATTTTCTTTCACCATACCCAATACAGTTCGTGGTCGACGACCAAACTATGCCTCAAAGGGAGATATCCCTGTGGAATCATGTGGAGTGCATCGAAAAACATACATTAGGAGATCGAGGTCCTCATCCCAATTATTTGCCGTTTCACTGCTGTACTTACGCTAAAGGTTCTTCAAGGTTTGATGGAACCTTTCCAGGGCACCATTTGTCTGTGGATGATATATAGAGGAGTTAACATTATGAATATTCAATGCATGCATAGTTTGTTTGAAGACATGGCTTGTAAAATTAGTTCCCTGGTCACATTGTAACTCATAGGGAAATCCTAAAACAGTGAAAACCTTCCTAAGGTTAAGTAATATAGTCTTTGCATTTATGTTTTTGATTGCCAATGCCAAAGGGTACCTTGAAGTGGGACACATAGCAGTCAGTATGTATTCATTCCTCTTAGTCTTTGGTAAGGGACCAACGCAATCTATGATGAGTTTGTAAAAAGGAGTTTTGGGTACTAGTACGTTCTGGAGTGGTGCTGGCGGGATCCTCTGGTTAGGTTGACCTGTAACCTGACAATGGTGACATGAAGCAACATAACTCTTAATATCTTTACCAAGGCCTGGCCAATAATAGTCTTCACTTACTCTTTTGTAAGTCTTGTTAACCCCTAAGTGGGATTCTGCAGAATGAGCGAGGTCTAACAAGGAAAGTCTTAGAGGTTGAGGAATGACTATTTGGTGGCAATTCCTCCAAGTATGGTTAGAATTAATCTGTGGCGACCTGAAATGCCTGCAGAGAATACCTTTATTCACATAAAAATATGGCAATTTTTAATTTTCATCTGGAATTCTCACCTTTTTCCAAAGTTCACTAAGGCTGGGGTCCTCTTTCTGTAGCTCAGTAAACTCTTTCTTTCCTACGTTCACCAAGTCCAAGGCCTCCTAGTTCTTCCAGTAGTTTTACTCTCACTTTTCAAAGGTCCTGCCCTGGAAGTATTCCTAGTCACAACCTGAGTTATAGCTGGTGGAGATTCTATGGACTTACTTTCTTCTTGGATTACGAATTCAGGATCTGAAATAATAAAATTAGTTTTCACCTGTGACCCTGCTAGATCATTACCCAAGATCAGCTTCACTGGAGAACACGGCAAGGCTTGCTTTAACACAGCTACTTTAGCCTTTCCTGTAAAGTAAGGACTAACAATTTCCACTTCAGCAAGAGGCAGAGTCCTGGAAGAGGTTAAATCTGAAATGGTTACAAACTCCTTAGTATAAGTTAAATTCTTCGAACCTAAGTCTGCCAATATAGACTGAGAGGAACCAGAGTCTCTGAGGCACTTCAGTGAAGTACCATTTACAGTAACATCACAAATAAATCCTTCACACGGCTGCAACCCTTCCATCGGAGTAGTCACATGGCATGTGCTCCTTGAATGGACATTTTTACCTTCTTTTGCTTTTGAAGATTTGCACTGGGGAAGTGAACAATTTTCAATAGTGTGGCCCTCTTTTTTGCAGTAAGTACAGGATACCTGGGGAGATTTGGAAAAGGAAGGAGATGATTTGTTAGTTTGACCCTTTTGTGATTTATGGATTAAGTGGTAATCATCGGCGAGACTAGCTGCCTTCTTTACCAGTGTTTCACCTTTAAAATGAATGAAGGTTGAGATATGAGTAGGCACTTTCCTCAAAAATTCTTCTAGAAGAATCAAATTCTTAAATGATTCGAAGTTATCAACACCTGCTCTTTCTAACCACTTATTCAACTGCCTATTTTTGAGACTACAAAATTCTACAAAAGTTTGGTTGAAATTTTTAACAGAATTTCTAAAATTTTGTCTGTACCCTTCTATGGTAATGGAGTACGCATCCAAGATAGTTTTCTTTAACACTGTATAGTCATTTTCACTTACCAGTTGTGAAGCAACAAATGCAGCTTTACCCTTGACTTTGTTCCTGATGAGCAAGGACCAGAATTCTACAGGCCATTTTAAGGTTTCTGCGATTTGTTCAAAGTTCTGGAAGAAAACCTCGGGATCTCTCTCGTCGAAATCAGGTACAAGCTTACTGGCTTTAAAAACTTCAAACGTAGCAGGGAGTGTGGCTTCCTTTCTCTTAACTGAAAAAAGCTCCTGGAGTTTTATCTGGTGTCTTATCTCTGCTTCTCGCTCCTTCTCTCTCGCTTCTGCTCTCTTCTCTTCTAGATAGAGCTCCTGTTTGGTGGTTTCCTTCCTTTCCTTCTCTCTTGCTTCAGCTCTCTTCTCTTCTAGGTAGAGCTCCCGTTCGGTCGTTTCCTTCTTTACCTTCTCTAACTGCAATTGAAGCCTTATTTTCTCTACTTCTGTATCTACTGGAACAGGCGGAAGTACTCCTGCTGCAATTCTGAGTGCTTGTACTTCTTCATCATCTGCAATAATCTCTTCGTTGATTAAATAATCTAAAATATTACTCTGTAATCTAGCCTTCACATAAGCAGGATCAACCACAATGTTACATTTCGCTGCTAGGTCACGCAGATCCTGTTTAGTAGCATACCTGAGCGTAGATAATTCCTCTTTGGGGTTTCCAGCAAAGCTCTCTAGATTAAAAGGCATTTTGAACAAGGTTTAATTACTCACTACACAACACTTATGTAAATACAACAAATCCTACCTACCTAACAATGAATGGCTGACTAAACGCGAACACATTAACTCTGTTAATCATTCTAAACAGTATTCATATTTATAAAATAAAGTTAACAGTAGCCACACGTACATTGCTCCTAACGTAAGCAAATGTAACTAGTTATATTTACTACCGAGAACCTATAATGATGAATTTAGGTAACTGCAGCCCAACGCTATTACTGTACTTATAATAGAACGCTAACAGACAGCGAGAGGAGTATTTAAATACGAATAACAACTGCTAGTTACAGAATGGTAATTACCTAAAGATATACGCAGCAACCTGACTAAACCACATGTCTAATCTTGGGGAGTTAAACTAGCGCAATTCAGTAATTACAGAAAGTCTGGAATCACGGAGTGTTCGAGGTACACTAAAAGTGCGAGAATGAACTAATACTTCCGCAATGAGAAGACTTTAAAAGGAGTACAGTGGATTTTGCTAATCCGAAAGGTCGGGAGCTAAACAATGATGTGCAAGGTAACGTAAGATTAACGTAACTTATCACTTTTATATGATAGCGAGGGTGACCTTTATTATGGAAGATATTGAGGCGGGCATAAGAGGCGATACACACAGATCCCTGTCAATTAACACTTGTTATCGACTTATCCTTCAAAAATACTTTACCTTGGTTTAAGGAGAGATGAGGTGTATTCTTGCCTGGAACTACTGTCAAACACAGTTTAATGAAAGCGAAGAACAGCGTAGCGTGGCACTAACTGTACAAATCAATGAAGCGCAATATCTGGACATATCGTTCACCAACAGTTCTTAAAAAATTCACTAAAAACATTTCAACAGTTTATAGTCACACGACAGATTTGGAATCCCGGACAGACCCCCAAATTATGAAATGCCTAAGCTGAATGTCCTCGTATTGTGGTAAATACTTTAGCTTAATGATGGCCTTAGCTAACACTCAGTAGGAAGCATAATAAAAATAATATTCCACCAAAATAAAATCCAAACTGTGCGAAACCATGGTCGGGAGAACGAAACTCAGCAATCTCTTATTGTAATTATTAATTACTAATTATACAAATTAACATGAATTACTTAACACTTATACATGAACAAAATAGTTTCAACAAAACACTTCACTATAATAATTAAACATATGGCAAATAGTTCAATAATTCAACACAATTCAACATATCTAAATAACAAAATACACTTAGTAAACAAAATGAAGAACATAAAGGAGGAATAATGGGAAAAGAGACTTTGCTCTGGACAAGGAAAGATGAAAGTGAAGAAAGCAATCAACAGAGGGCGTGCATAAAGAAAGTAAGAAAATACTAAAAACAGTTTATAATATTCAATATGTACAATAGTGGAGTGAAAACTTGACAATATATATATGTATATATATGTATATGTATATATATATATATATATATATATATATATATATATATATATATATATATATATATATATATATATATACTGTATATAGCAGGATACTTAGATACTTTGTCTTCAATATATAAGGGAGATTAATTTCTTCTTAAACATGATATAAATGAGGGAAAGTAGGATTGGATTGAAGTATAACAATTAGACTAAAATTTTGACAGAACTAGTGATATCATTCAGTACTATCATAAGTTTAGCAACATAATGTGAAAAGAAATGAATGATTAAAAACAATATAAAACAAAAATATATATTATCACAATAAAATAAACATACCAGGGACACATTTAAGATAAACGAGTGAAAAAATCAAATTTTATTGTAAGTCATATTTCCTGTCAAGTGTTTTTAATAAAAGCTCCAAAATGATCTCGAGAGCACTGGTTTTCTTGCATAATTAACATGCGTTCAATTGTTTTCTTGAATAAAATATTCGTGTATTCTCCTTTTTTAACTTTAGCTCACTGTGACTTCTAAGCAAACATTAAGATTCATTTGTTTATTCATCATGTTCAAAAACACAAACAAACACATAAAATACACACACAAACATACATATATATACAGTATATATATATATATATATATATATATATATATATATATATATATATATATATATATATATATATATATATACACATCATCAATATCATTCAATGCTTTATTTACTATTCATCATCATACTGAAAGTGTGAAGCAATGTCCAGGCTTATCCAGATAACGACTCTACAAAAAATACATAAAATTAAATATCCGGATCAGATCGTTTGAATAATAAGTTAGTCCAGTAATTAACTATGTAAACAAAATTAAAGTTTACACATAATACTCTGTTTAAGGAAATAATCCTAATTCCCATTATAGATAACACGAAAAACCCCATTTTTGATTAATGCTTGAGTTATATCGTGATTTGGTAAACTTTCTATCAGAAAATCATTAGTCCAAATACAAAAGTTATAGACAACGATTCTGATATCATACCATGATGCAATTTTATCATTAAATTATACTGAATGACGTTATAATACATCCTTATATATATATATATATATATATATATATATATATATATATATATATATATATATATATATATATATATATATATATATATATATATATATATATATTATACATATATACATCAAAATACACTATTTTCCGTGTATTTATGATAAATAAAATAACGCAGAATTTATGAAAAATTACACTTATTGAGCTTTCGAAGGGACCATCAGAAAACATAATGGTTTTCTGAAGAGGAAGGGAGATGGTCCATTCGAAAGCTCATTAAATTTCTTCTTCCATAATGTGTGGGTTATTTTATATAATATATATATATATATATATATATATATATATATATATATATATATATATATATATATATATATTTATATTTCAAATAAGCCATATATTTTAATATATTAATGTCTGGATTCTCTTACCGACCTCGGGATCAGAGTCTCGTGGCTAAATGGTGCGGTCACTGTCATACAAGCATCCTGGACAAAAGGGTTCTTCGATTCTTGGCCGGTCAGATGCTATTGTCTTTTGAGTGATTTCGCCTCGAGACTCTGATCCCGAGGTCGATAAGAGAATCCAGACATTAATGTATCATAATATACGGCTTATTTGAAATATAAAAAAGTCTAAATTGGCAAAATTTATCATATATATATATATATATATATATATATATATATATATATATATATATATATAAGTTTAAAAAATATATATTGACTATACGCATCAAACATAGCATCTGATATCATGACAAAAATTTGTCAGAGTCGAGTTCCTTTGATGACTCGTAAACAAAAGACAAGTATTCTTTTTGAAGTTTGTTCATTATGAAATTCATTAAAATCAAATGGCCTCTGCACTAAAGAGAGAATTCGAAACCTATAATGTTTTAATGGCATCAACAAAGGCGATCTATCTCGTTACATCAAACAAAAGCCATAAAGGGTTTGTTGCTACAGGTGGCAACTTTGATAACAGCCTTAATGGAACTTCACTGTGCTACTGTTTGTACACAAAACGAGCTTTGGTGCGAACAAGTGACACCGACAAGATTTTTAGCGTAAAATGATGACTAATGTACCTGTGGAATTATTAGCTTGATCATTATACACCACAATTTTCCTAAGTGCATTGTTAAAAATTTGCCGGAAAAAAAAACCCACTAACGAACTTGGAATGTGTTGCCAGACATTTACCGTTTTAAAAACGGATATATTGACGTAAAGGAATGATACTACAGTCACCAACCCGTAAATGATAATAAAAAGTAGGGTATAAATTACTGTCTCTTGTATTTTACTGAAATAAAGCAGAGAACAATATGTATTTCATAGGTGTAAACAGGGGTCAATCTGTATGGATTTGGACCTCTACGAATGTAATCAGGCCGCTATGTAGTGGATACAATGTTGGAGCAATAAGATAAGATGATAAGATGAGCCCATTAATCAGACCACACTTCTTTACTCCCATACGTCTGGCTACACGGATCTTTTTTTTTTTTTTTTTTCTTAAGCGGGAGATTTGGACCAAGGCAAAATTCAGAATGTTGGACAGCAGATTGTTGTGTGAGCATGTAAAAGGAAGAAAGTAATAGGGCCATTGATCGAAAGGATACAGAAGGAAACTCCCATACCTGTTACACTGCAAGAGGCACACTGAAGAGAGCATATCCCGACGGGCATTGGTAACAAAGATAGACAGCGAATTTTTAATCGTGAATTATAAATATGGTTAATATCAAGGCATACTTTTGAGTTTATAAATCTTTTCGAACACTGCAGATATTCAATCGTGGATCATTAGTTTTTCAAACCACAATGAAAGTTAATCAAATAATTGACTGATAGAATGACTGGTTCTGAAAAGGGAGAACCTTCCATTATCAACCATCATTCCACTTCATTTAATCACAGGATTAATAGAGTACTACATTAACCCTGATTCAATCAATTGCTGGGCTCGCGATCCTCACCAATTGCCATCATAGTTCGTGTCTGACTCCTTTAGTTTTCCATCATTTAAAAGTCACTCATGAATGACAAAGGCAAGGGACAGTCACAGTGCCCTAGCTAGCAGACAATCCTCACTTGTCTTCCTTCCCAGAGGGTATGTGTCTACCTGACAAGATGCTTTCTATGAACACCTGGCCCTATTCTCAAACTTTCTTCCATTCTTCATACCCTGGGCCTAACCACTTGTCTCCCCTCCATCCTATCATCAAACACTGAGCCCTCCTGTCTTCCATCCGTCATACCCAAGACCTATCCACTTGTTTCTAACCACGCCTCCCATACCTCATTATCAGATGTGCGTATTTAGTAAAATTTGTATTCATTGCCAAAGTTATGAATTAATACACAAAACGAACCCGGATAAGAAACATAGATCGAATCATGTTAAGTGAACTACATCTAGATTTCTTTGTGAAGAAAGTCTTAGTATCGTGTTACGATAATGATAATTTATGATATGATCAACGAATGAACTGAATATGTTGGATCAGAACTTACTTAATCCATTCCTGATATATATGAAATTTAAAATAGATGGATTATACAAATGGCCAACACCTTTTGTTTCCAGCAACGTCTCGAACAATTCAGTTTTGTTATGCATGAGTTCTGTCAGAGTGGTTTTTCTCAGATGTATGTTAACGCACTGACATTTTTCCATACGTGGAAAAACAAATTTGGGTTTTACTCCCCCCCCCCCCACCCCTGCAAGAATTTTTTTTTCTATTTCTTGTTCTCTTAAATATTAACTAAACCAACTCCCTTCCTTTACTTTCTTAATATTGAAACTGGCAAAAAAATATCATACGTTCAGCCAAGAAAAAACATGAGTTTAGCCATGAAAGTAACAAGTTTAGCCAAGAAATTAACATAAGTTTAGATAACATAAGTTTAGCCCTCACCTTGAAAGATGACCGAAGACGCCTCTAATGTCTATTACAGGTATTATACCTGATGTTTTAGTCATGAAGAGGACATAGCTTCTTCTCTATTTCTTTCCGTAACCTTCACCATACACCTTATCTCACACATATTACACTGAACTGAGGAGTATAGATTCTCACAGCCAAGTTATTAAATCGAGAGACTAAAAGCTCAGGCTTCCTGATTTCACATTTAAAAGGTTGAGATTAGGCATCATCGCATTTCATATCTCTTAATCACCCCTATATAATAAAGAGTAAGTGTCAGACACTATATATATATATATATATATATATATATATATATATATATATATATACATATATATATGTATATATATATATACACATACATACAGATATATATATATATATATATATATATATATATATATATATATATATATATATATATATATATATATATGTATTATTTCTTTCCTGTCACGCTGAGCGGCATTGCCAAACGTGTAAGTACTTGATGTCCACTGTCCCTCGGATAGAAGGTGATGAATAGCCATACCCTGGTGAGAGGGGGATACCCTGAGAGGTACACTCGGATACCACAGTATCCAACAAATTGCCGAAACGGCTGTGTTTGTAGTCATTAAAAGGGGGAGGGGGTTTGAAGTGTTGAGTCTCTGTACCCGTGTGTGCATATTTATCTAAATACTGATGACGGGTCGCGTACAGCAGTTACTACGGAAATATTAGTAAGCTTTGCATTCTTGATCTTACATTTATGATAGCGAGTCCAGTACTCCGGAGTTTCAACATCACACAATAAATTACACTGAGATCAGAAAACCTCGAATTTTTACATTCAGTGGTTTTCATCTTCGATTCAAAACTCCAGAATTCTCTTTCTATTTTCTTATTCCAGATTCAAAGAATTTTTAATCTTTAAAGGGATAAAAAATCGATCAATTTTAGTGTGTTTTAAGTCTTAGAATCTTAAGGAAATTTAATTGCCAGTCCAAATGGATTTTATTTATATATATATATATATATATATATATATATATATATATATATATATATATATATATATATACATATATATATATATATATATATATATATATATATATATATATATATATATATATATATATATATATATACATATATATATCTATACACATACAAAATTACGATTGAATCAAAAGAAAAACGAGATTGTGGCCATGGTTTTGCCCATAAGTGAAAAAAACACCTCAACTGAATATGAAAAACACATAAAATTTATGATGTGGATTTCAGCTTACTAATATTTACTTATTTTGTCATGTAAACAAGACGATATATATATTTACAGTAGTAAATAAAAACCAATATTCACTTGCTAGAAATGAATTTTTTTGGGGGGGAAAAGTATTAAACGAACCTAAAGCCATATTGCGCATAAAAATTGCATTTTCCAGTAAATATCCTTTTTTAAATTTGTTTATCAACACAATAAAGTCCTTTTTTTCAAAATAATTTGGCAATTGAAATGGAACATTGC
>NC_090752.1:83017786-83030286 GCF_036898095.1 Palaemon carinicauda
TTTGCAGAGAACGGTTCTGTTTAAAGGCCACTGAAGTCGCTACCGCTCTGACTTCATGTGTCTTGACTTTGAGGAGCCTCTGATCCGACTCATCACACTGAGCATGAGCTTCTCGAATCAACAATCTAACGAAAAAAGACAAGGCATTCTTAGACATGGGCATCGAGGGTTTCCGGACTGCACACCACAGAGCGTCTGAGTTACCTCTCAGATTCTTAGTCCTGTCCACATAAAGCCGTAGCGCTCTAACTGGACAGAGAACCCTTTCCAATTCACCGCCAGCCAAATCAGAAAGGTTAGAAATCTCAAAGGATTTGGGCCATGGCCGAGAAGGGTTTTCATTCTTGGCCAGAAACTCCAGTTGCAAAGAACAAATGGCTTTCCCATTCCGAAAACCAATGCTTAAAGCGTGTACTTCACTAACTCTTTTCGCAGTGGCGAGGGTAACCAGAAAAAGGGTTTTCAAGGTTAAGTCCTTAAATGAAGCCGAGTGTAAAGGCTCAAATCTGTCACTCATGAGAAATTTAAGGACAACATCCAAATTCTAGGCGATGGGAGCTGTTTGAATCTTCTTGGTCGTATCAAAAGACCTAAGTAAATCTCGTAGATCTTTATTATTAGAAAGGTCTAGGTTCCTGTGTCGAAAAACCGTCGCCAACATACTCCTGTAACCTTTAATAGTAGATGACGAGAAGTTATGCTTAACTTTAAGGTCCAAGAAAAAATCTGCTATTTGGGAAAGCGAGGTACTGGAAGAGGAAATCGCGTTAGTCCTACACCACTCCCTGAACAACTCCCACTTGGACTGATACACCTTGATGGTTGAAGACCTTCTTGCCCTTGCAATTGCCTTGGCTGCCTTCTTCGAAAATCCTCTAGCTCTAGCGAGTTTTTCGATAGTCTGAAGGCAGTCAGACGTAGAGCTCGGAGGTTTTGATGATTTCGGGCCAAGTGAGGTTGTCTGAGAAGATCGGGTCTCATGGGAAGGCTTCTCGGAACATCCACCATCCATTCCAGTACCTCTGGAAACCAGCTCCTTGACGGCCAGAACGGAGCTATCAGTGTCATTCTGGTCTCCTCGTGCGAAATGACTTCTGAATCACTTTGTAAAGGATCTTGTACGGAGGGAAAGCATAAACCTCCATGTGTGACCAGTTCATCAGAAAAGCGTCTATGTGCAAAGCTTCGGGGTCTGGAACCGGAGAGCAGTAACACTCTAGCCGTTTGGTCTTCGCGGTGGCAAAGAGATCCACGAGAGGTCGACCCCATAACCGCCACAGACTCTTGCAGATGTCCGGGTGCAGAATCCATTCTGTGGAGAGAACCTGACCTTTCCTGCTGAGTCTGTCTGCGCTCACATTGTTGACCCCCTGGATGAACCGCGTCAAAAGAGTCACCTTCCTTTCCTCCGCCCAGACGAGAAGCAGTCTTGCAATCTCGTACAGAGGCCAAGAGTGGGTCCCGCCTTGCTTCACAATATAGGCCAGAGCTGTCGAGCTGTCGTGCTGTCCGCATTGACTTGGACCAGCTTGCCCCTGATCTGCTTTTCGAAGCCGATGAGAGCCAGATGAATAGCTAAAAGCTCCTTTTGATTGATGTGGAGAGAGGTTTGCTCCACCGTCCAAGTCCCCGAAAGCTCCTGCTTCTCTAGAGTGGCTCCCCACCCCGAATTGGAGGCGTCGGAACACAACACGAGGTCTGGGTTCCTCTGAAGTAAAGACAAGCCTTCTTTCAGTCTGGGCTCGTTGTCCCACCATTGAAGATGAGACTTGATGGAAGCCGAGATGGGAATGCAATCCCTGTCGAGGCTGTCCCCTTTCTTCCAATGGCGGTTGAGATGAAACTGAAGAGGACGCAAGTACAACCTCCCTAGGGTCACGAACTTCTCTAACGACGAGAGAGTCCCCAGAAGGCTCATCCAATCTCTGACGGAGCAAAGATCTCTCTTCAGGAACGTTTGGACTTTTAGGAGGGCTGCTTGGATTCTCACCGACGACGGAAAAGCCCGAAAACTCCGACTGTGAATCTCCATCCCCAAATAAAGAATCTCCTGGGATGGAATCAGTTGTGATTTTTCCGAGCTCACCAGGAGACCCAGTTCTCTGGAGAGATCCAAAGTCATCTTGAGGTCCTTCAAACAACAATCGGCTGAGGAGGCTCTTATCAGCCAATCGTCCAGATACAGAGAGGCCCTGATTCCCCTCGAATGCAGCATGCTTGCCACGTTCAGCATGATCTTGGTAAACAATAGAGGAGCCGTGCAGAGTCCGAAACAAAGAGCCCTGAACTGGAAGACCTTGTTTCCGTCCATGAACCTCAGATAACGCCTGCAGCTGGGATGAATCGGAAGGTGGAAATAGGCATCCTGAAGATCTAAAGAGACCATCCAATCGTCCTTCCTCACAGGTGCCAGAACTGTTTTCTGAGTCTCCATAGTGAACGTCGAGTTCTGGACGTAACCATTTAGCACACTTACGTCCAGAACCGGTCTCCACCCCCCGGAACTCTTGGGTACTAGAAAAAGGCGGTTGTAAAACCCCGGAGACGTAACATCCTGCACTTCCTCTATTGCTTGCTTCTCTAATAAAAGAGACGTCTGCAGAAGCATGGCTTGCTTCTTGGGACCCTCTCTGTATTTGGGCGAAAGATCCACTGGATCTGTGACTAAAGGAGGATTGGCCAGGAAGGGGATCTTGTAGCCTTCCTTTAACACTTGGACGGACCAGGGGTCCGCTCCATTCCTCTCCCAAGCCTCCCAGAAGTGAGTCAACCTGGCACCCACTGCTGTCTGAAGGAAAGGGCAGTCAGACTTTACCTCGGCCGGACTTGCCCCCTCTGCCTCTAGGCTTCCTTCCTTCTGGTTTAAAAGAGCCTCTTCCAGAGGACTTCCCACGAAAGGACTGAGGTCGAAACCCAGAAGAAGATTCCTTAGGTTTACGAGAGGAGAATGACGGAGGCAAAACTTTCCTAGTTGAATGAGTAACTAAGTCATGTGTGGCCTTCTGCGTGAGGGCAGTAGCCACCTCGCCTACCAATTCCTGCGGAAATAAGGTATTAGACAAAGGTGCGAAAAGAAGGCCCGTTTTCTGGTAGGGAGACACTCCTGCAGAGAGAAAAGAGCACATCGTGGCCCTTTTCTTGAGAATTCCAGCTGTAAACAAGGCAGCAAGTTCGTTGGAGCCATCCCTCACACCTTTGTCCAAGCAGGACATCAAATGAACCAAACCACTAGTGTCCGTTTCCGTCATATCAGAGACCCTCTTACTCAAAGCCCCCAAAGCCCAGTCCAAGAAATTAAAAACTTCGAAGGCCCTGAACAGACCTTTAAGCAAATGGTCGAACTCTGGAATGGACCACCAAATCTTCGTTTTCCTTAAGGCAAGACGACGAGAAGCATCTACCAAACTTGAAAAATCCCCTTGGGCAGACGAAGGAAAACTCAAGCCCAACACTTCACCAGTCTCGTACCACACACTAGATTTAGAGGCTAACCTAGCGGGAGGAAAGGCAAAGGCCGTCTTGCCAAAAGATTTCTTGGAGTCCAACCAAGAACCCATTAATTTCAAGGCCCGCTTAGAGGATCGAGAAAGAACCATCTTGGTATAAACTGGAACCTTGGTAGCTTTACCCAAGATGAATTCAGAAGGCGGAGAACGAGGGGCCACAGGGGTAAATTGATCCGGGAAAATTCCAGTCAGAATAAGCATAAACTTGCGAAGATCCACAGCATGCTGATAATGCTTCTCCTCCTCATTCTCAGAGACTTCCTCAATAGGATCATCCTCATCCGACTTTTCCTCAGGCTCGTCTTCTGGCAGTGCAGCAACAGCTGCAGCCTGAACCGCAGGAACAACGTCTGGATGGGACTGCCTGTCAAGGCCAACATCAAGGCCAACATCTGCGTCAACCTGATGGGGAGAAGTAGAAGTAGATTGATGCGAAACACGGACGGGTAGACGATCTTCCTCAACCAACAACTGCCTAGACCACTTCGAATCCGACTGCTGTTGAACAGAAGAACGCTTGAAATCAGAAGGTAACTGTTGAAGATCGCCGAGAGGTCGCGTAAAGTCCGAAGACTGTTGACGCGAACGATCAAAGTAGTCAGGATGTCGACGCTGCGAATCAATGTTTTGACGCGAAGCGTCCAAAAGTTATTGACGCGGACGATCCACTACTTCAAATCGTTGACGCGTCTCGTCCATTTGTCGACGCCGATGTTCTTCCCCGCGACCAGAATACGAAAACTGGTCAACCAAAACTCTCTGACGCGACTCATCAAAATCAACCTGGCGTTGAACACTATGACTGGGAGACCGCCTAAGCGATAACTCGTCAAGACCAGAGACCATCGAACGCCTGTGCGATAACTGGTCTGACATCGAACGCCCAGACATAACGCCAACACCTGGTTGATAAGAATCCATCAACGACGAGAGTTGTTCCTTCATAGACACAAGCGCAAACCATTTCGGATCAACAGAACTCCTAGAAGGAAGATTCGCACCAACGTCACCACGCATTTCGGGGGAAGAAAGCCAATCCGATGGAAGAAGGGGTGCATGAATAGTAACAAGGTCCGAATCGGAAGGAATCATATCCACACGAACACGGTGATCTGTACGTTTGGCCGGAGTGCAAGCGATGGGAGAACGGAAACGTTCCGGTGAACCCCACGAACTACATCCTGGACGCACAGGCGATTCCCGACGCTGTGAAACATCATGCGTCCGTTTAAGCGGTCTTGACGCGCGACGCCAGATCTCACTCCCCGACCCTTCATCGGAAGACGGGGATAACGCATGAACCTCACCTTTCCTACGATGAGGGTGAACGACCTGAGCTACGGCAACAGGAACGTTCGAGGGGACGTCTGCACGATTGATGACGCTTCTCGTTCCCTTAAGCCGTTCGACATTACTTCTCCCATGGGTTCGAGAGCTCGAAAGAGGTCTTAGGCTAGGTGAACGACAAGATCGTGCAGACGCACCCTCTGCAACACTAAACACATTAGCAACACTTGTCACAACACCGAGAGAGTCACGATTTTTCGGTACCACATCAGACACTGAAACACTTTCCACAGTTCCGAGAGGATCACGGTTTTTCAATACCTTTAACTCGGAAAAGATTGTATTTCTATCGGCTGCTAAGGACTCAACTTTCTCACCAAGAGACAAAATAGCAGTAAACATGTCTTTCATAGTAGGTTCCTGATCTACCACCACAGGGGAAGGAATAGGATTAGGAACAGGTAAATTAGGTAAGGCTCTATCCACAGATCGGGAAGAACTACGCCTAACTCTATCTCTCTCTAGTCTCCTAACATAACGATCGAAAGTAACAAAATCATCATCAGTTAAGGAAAGACACTCATTACACCTATCATCTAATGAACAAAATTTACCCCTACATTTCACACAAATAGTATGAGGATCAATAGATCCTTTAGGAAGTCGAGTACGACAACCCTCACTAACACACCTACGCTGAGCAGGGGAGGAGTCGGCCATTTTGAATGCTAACGTGAGAGACCGACGAGCAAAAAGTAAGGGAAATATCAATAAAGAAAATCTCAAACAAAAAGATTTCAAGATAAGAACCAAGGGAAAATAATCAACGATAGCTTAAACTCAAAAAAGAACGTTGTACATCACCAAACAACTTCCCAAGAGAGTAAAACACGAGAGCGAACTTCTATATGTCAGCCAGCTATGACGGCAGAGAGAAGAACTGGAGTTGGTGTGTGGTTCCACCTGTTCTACCGCTAGGGTGCGGTTGGTACACCTGGCTTATCTTCGATAGCGCGAGATTTGAATTTTCTGCCCTGGCGTCAGGGGACTTCAGCTCTTTTATATAACCAGCGGGTAAGTTTTATATTTAAATAATAATAATAATAATAATGATAATGGCTTCATGAATAACGGTGAATTTTTTCATCTATTTTTGGGAAACTAAATGTCAGAAGCACACAAGGAGTGTTCACTAATGCTCAACAATACTTTTCCAACTCAATCTATCTGTTGTTTATGGTAGATTAAGGCTGCCTTATCCAACAACGGGCTTTTGTTCGAAAGTGGACGATTATCTTTTGGAAGATAATTTATGCACTAAATAAAATAAGGAAAGGGACATTTGAGGTTATACCAAGAAGGAAAAGAAAGACATTTTAGCATTAAAAAACCAAGAGCTTGATGAATATATTAGTTCAAGATTCAGATATTAAGTAGCTTTAGTAAAACATAGAATAAGGAACAATGTCACTAGTTAAATAAATTAGAAAATAAATGAATATAACGAAAAAGAAGTCAGGCTACCCAGAACTTGAATTGTGTTGGAGGGCAATTCATGAAATTATTCCAGACAATAACAACTCGTTAATAACTACATGTTTTTCTTCTAAGTACCCAGCTTCCTTGATAAGTCCATTTCATAGACATAGACATATGGCTATGAAATTTAAAACAACCAGCTGAATATTCTCTGCTTACCTAAATAAAACTAAAAATTAGAACTTTTCATAAAGGAACGTATATTAGTATAAAGTACCTATATTCTCAAGATATGTCCTTAAACGTGTATCAAATTTTGTTCATCAAGCACAGTACTATTCTCAGCTAAAAATAAGATTTTTTTTTTTTTTTGAAAATGCAACGAACTCATATCATTATACAGCGCTTATATTATTCTTAAGATATGACCTCAAACAAGTATACAATTTTGTTTATCAAGCATAGTGGTTTTGTGAGCTAAGATTGCTTTTTTTTTTTTTTTTGAAAAAACAAACAAAATGGATAACCGCTCATTCTTAACCAATGACCCTCAAATTCCATTTCAAGGTGAACGACGAAGTTCTCACAGACGATCGAACACGAATAATGATGGACAGACAATATGGGAAAACGAACAGATGGTGGTCTTATTAGGGCACTATTTCAATAGTGCAAAAGTAATAGCAGTAGTATGAGGTTAGGTGTTTTATTGGTCATTCTATTGTTTCTGTAATATACTTGAGTATTTCATACCTAGAGACGAATAACTTAATGGATTAAGGCCGGAAAAAAATGTAATATGATAAAAGTTGGTTAAATTTGATGTATTAACAATGAATAAATTAATTAAAGTAGGTTAAATTGAAGTGATCGAAAATAAATAAATAATACAACAGACTAAGTAACTAATATATGGAAAGGGACAGGTATTTCTGTCAGCATTTTATTGTTCCATTTCATATTGCAAACAATTTAGATTTCTTTGTCTGTAACAATAATTTTTCACTGTTTACAGACGTTTTCTGAGGCTGAATGAGGTTTCAAATAATGATTTACATAAGAAATTAATTTTCCCTTTTTAATGTTAATATCTGTTGTACTTATTTGGTGATATTCTTTCACCAATGTTGTTCCTTTCTCAGTCTCAGCCTGTATGCAGGTGTGTGTGTTTGTGGTCTTTGATAATGTCCATCTAGATAACTATACATACTTTGCCTCCGTAACCTCAAAGGATTCTACGCTTCACCTCAGTACCTTTCCGAAAACATAATAACGTTACTATATAGTTGTTGTAGGGTGATTGGTAATGTAATTTTACGAAAAACCGGCTCCTAACTCATAACCTTCTTTGCAACCGTTATCCCTATATTAAGGAGTCGGTTGCCTTATGTACCCTCTCGAATGCCTCCTATCAAAGGTGTACTGCTTGTGTATCACACATATTCGTACACTGTAACGGTATTTCTGGTTTTGTTATATTATCGTTATCACTCACCCCTCGCACTGATAACCTGTAGGTTCTTGCATCCTTGCGTTTGAATCTTTGTGCCGTTCTTGACTGGAACGAGTTGTACATATACTCGTACTCCGTCCAAGTAAAGTTAGTTGCATTCAATCCGCTTTTCAGTTAATAGCTGTCTGGTGCATCAACACATTTGTGACCACCGGGGTGTCCAGCCCCCTCCAGCCTTCCCCAGCACTGCTGTGTCTTACTGTTTGATGATGCCACCCTCAACACTGACTCTGCTATCAACTCAATGCCCCTAAAACTACCGTCCTTCGCCAGCGGAGAAGGGTTCGCCTGGTTCCAGTGTGCTGAAATCCAGTATCGCATCGAAGGCGTGACTCAGTCAAGCACCAAAGAAGATTACGTTCTCATGGGGATCCCCAAGGATACTTTCCCAGAAATCTCCGATCGACTGTGCGAGCAAGGGGACACAGAAATAATGCACGATGCCCTCAAATCATACATCCTGGAGCAGTACTGACCATCGCCAGCCGCCTGCATAGTGAAACCTTCTCAGCTCTCTCGACAACTGTTAGGGAGCCAAAAGGTTTTGCTGGCCATCAGGGAAATGACTCCGTATCACTTGACTGCAATCTACCACAGACGGCTCTTCTTGTGAAGTGAATCTACTGCATGCCTTTGAGTACGACGCCTTACCTGTACCCGCTGTTGATATTTTGCCCATGAAGGACCTGATGACCAAAGTCGACGCCCTAATGGACAGCCACTTCACCACCTTCAGTCCTCTATTAACGCCTCCCTTCCTGACGAAGTAGACAACTATTCAACATCAATCGAAGCTGAGGTGAATGTGGTAAGACACAAATGCCCGCCCCGTGACGTGCCGGAGCAGGGACAAAACTACCCACCACTCGCTTACATCCCAACCAACGACCTCTACAGCCACTTCTTGATGCTGTCAGCCACAGTTATGCTACTACCAATCCAGATTCGGGGCTGCTGCGAAGAAATGTGTGAAAGGTTATCAGTGGCCGAAAAATTGTAAGGTCACTGCTTGCGGCAGTGCCCTCCCTGTCACTAAACTTTTCATTTTACATGATGCAGGTAAGGGCGTGCATATTTTGGTAGAAATGGGTGCTTACTGTTTTCTCCAGCCAAGGCCACTTTCCAGGATACGACGTAGTCTGTCTAAGTCTGCCAACATCCGCCTGGTAGCTGCCAACGGTTATGAAACCCTCACATTATTGTTTGGAAACGTCAAATATAACTGCCAATCCTTAGTGCGGACTTCCTTTCTCATTTCCAACTCCTGGTTGCATTTGTGTGCTATTTTTTGACTTGAGCGGGTTGTATATATACTCATTCTCCGTACAAATAAAGTTAGTTACATTCACTAACTGGTGTATCTGCACAAAGGCATCCCTTCCACCAAACCTCTTCTCTCCATAACATCGTTCATCTTATCTCGCCATCTAATTTTCTGCCTCTCTCTTGATCTTCTCCCGCTAACAGGTTCCTCTTAAGCTCTCCTCACGCCTACTATGTGTGATAACGAAGTAACGTGGATGAAGGGGCTCGGCGTGGACAGTAAGAAGTTAGTATATAACTAAAATTTGTTTTATTATACGAAACTCAGAAAGGTATTTTGACTTCTGCTTGCTTTTATGTGTAGCAGTCGGGAGCTGCAAAAGTTGGAACTCGCAGTGTTTGTTGCTAAATTAGGATTTACGAAGCTTTGCGCAGAATGGCGTCACAGAAAAGTTAGTGGAAGGATCATTTGCATGTGGGTTTTTTGTTCATTCATTTAGAGCTCTAAACCAAGTGTGGATGGAAATTATTTCATGGACACTAGTCTTTTAAAGTTACGACGTAATCATTTTAATTTTACATTTTTTCCTTATAAATTAATTCTTCTCACGGTTAAAAAGCATTTTCCAATAAAGCATTTTACTGGTATAGTGGTAAGAAATTATATCATAATTTAATCCATAAAAGTGGTAATAGATTTTATTATAACTAAATTCATAAGTCCTCGTCTGTTTTGGGGTTTCAAGTCTGTTACCGTTGAGAATCTCACTCTCTAGAAACAATAATCGAATACGTCAAACCAAATGAGAGGTGGTACATGAACCATGCTACCTACGTTTCAAGTATTTATGGAAAAATTGCTTACTGAATTAAAATCATATTTATTCACGTTTTGCCTTCTCATCTCGTCAAAATGCAGTTTCTCAAACAATTAGTGATACACACACACACCCCGACATACACACACACACACACATATATACATATATATATACACACATATATATATATATATATATATATATATATATATATATATATATATATATATATATATATATATATATATATACATACAATGTTTCTATGAAAAGATATGGTAAAAATGTACAAAATATTACGATTCACATACATCCTATGGTAAATTCAATCTATAATTAGTATTGTAGATAACTTAAATGTCCTAATTCCTTCAGTCCCACAAGAGCGACAATCCCCATTCTGAGTGGCAGGTGTCTTATTACCAGAATCAATGTAGGCGGGATGCCCAATTATGCCTTAATCATCTTGAGTCTCCCTGTTTGTTTGAAGCCTGCAGACGGTGAGATTATCACTGTTAATAGGAGGATGTGCAGAAACAAGACAAGTGCATCTCTCTCTCTCTCTCTCTCTCTCTCTCTCTCTCTCTCTCTCTCTCTCTCTCTCTCTCTCCTCCAACTAGGGGTGTGGCTATGTTAGATTTTCCCCTATACAATAAAAGCTAAGTGTCTCGCTAAATATATATATATATATATATATATATATATATATATATATATATATATAATATATATATATATATATATATATATATATATATATATATATATATATATATATATATATATATATATCTTTTCGGTCATTCTCAGCTTTCCCCGTCCTTTTGGTTAGGGGTGAGAGGGCAGTAGTCATACCCTGGTGAGAGGGGTGTGCGTGTCAGTGTGTTTCCATCTCTAAAACTGGTAATTACATACGAACGAACAGCAGCAAATACAACCGACCCGTAGAATGTCAACAAATAAATGAAAAATATACTCTCTCTCTCTCTCTCTCTCTCTCTCTCTCTCTCTCTCTCTCTCTCTCTCTCTCTCTCTCTCTCTCTCTCTGAAAAACATGTCAAAATGTGCTAAATTATCATTAATCATAGCCAAAACAAATAAAAAACAGACTCGATTTCGTAACTTCCTTGGCGGAGATAATGCAGTAAGTGCGTTCTATCCCAAGGCATCTTTGGGCACAAAAGTAAATTACACACATCATATACAGCGTGTTAGCGGCCTGAGATTCTGCAGGAAGATGTCCCGGGAAGGTTCCTTTCAACTCGTCCCCTCTTCCTGCGGAATTAATGCGAATCATAAAATCACTTTGGAGTCGGCTGCATTAGTTTTCAGAATTCCATTTGGCGACTTCCTTCATGCGAGGCTCTCACGTCGGAAGTGTTCTATGAGAGACTCAGTCATATATTATTATTATTATTATTATTATTATTAGTAGTAGTAGTAGTAGTAGTAGTAGTAGTAGTAGTAGTATTACATGCTAAGCTACAACCTTAGTTTGAAAAGCAAGATGCTATTAAGCCCAGAGGCCCCAACAGGGAAAATAGCTCAGTGAGGAAAGGAAAAAAGGAAAAATAAAATATTTTAAGAACAGTACCAACATTAAAATAAATATTTCCTATTTAAACTATAAAAACAAAACAAAACAAGAGGAAGAGAAATTTAATAGAATAGTGTGCCCGAGTGTACCCTCAAGGAAGAGAACTCTAACCCAAGACACTGGAAGACCATGGTACAGATAGATAGATATGTAGATAAGTCTGTTAAGATGTGACTTTCTGCAAGAGAGAGAGAGAGAGAGAGAGAGAGAGAGAGAGAGAGAGAGAGAGAGAGAGAGAGAGAGGGAGAGAGAGAGATTATTCTTTGGTTATTAAACTGACAGGCAATTATAGAAAATGATGTCTCCTAAATATATGAAAATTGACGGACAATTTCTTTTTAATAAATCCCGTTAATCAAAATATTTCACAGATGATTATGGAAGTTTTTTCGGTGAAGGATAAAAATGTTATTAAAAACCATACAACAATTCACGGATAATTAAATGAAATTTCACAGATAATTATAAATTATTATCGAATAATTATATATTCTAAATGATAATTGTTTAAGAAAATCTGATTTTATGATTAAAAGAAAACAATTTTCCATTTCCAACACCACCATGGCACAATCTCCCACAATCCTATTATCCTGACTATCCATAATGAAGTAATTCGATCATTTATGCTAATGAAAGATTTTTGATAACATACATGGGAGGTGAAAGATCTTTTTACTGTAATACGTTCAAATCGAAATATGATTGTAGAGATTTTCAGTGTCTCTTAGTACCCACTCGCATTGCTTTCTCTCTCTTTTTCTTTTCATTCAACTTCTCTAAATACTTTTTCTATAATTAATATAAAAATAACCAAATTTATTAGTCTTAACTTTGTTTTCATTTGCCTTTTAATTCATTTTTTTATTTTATAAACTGCTTATTTTTCATAAAAACAAAAATTCAACATTAATGAACTTGACGAAACTTAGGCCTCTTGGTCACCAACCCGACCCCGGAGAACCTTAAACGAATCAGTCTTGATTAGTGATTAACTTCTGTTACTTGAAATAATCCGATCTTAACAGAGACGA
>NC_090752.1:83037786-83042786 GCF_036898095.1 Palaemon carinicauda
GCCATACCTAACAGATCTTTTGTGTTCGGATAATCTTTGAGATAGCGAACGGCCAGTTTGCCCAACGTAGACTTTTTCACAATCCCCACATGGTACTTTATAAACGCCGGATTCTATATCTCTTTTATTTTGATAAACATTAATAAGGGCGCTTTCTATGGTCTTGGGATATGAAAATACAAAGGGGCACCAGATTAACTGGACATGATCCAGGCCAAATGCAATGATCTTGGTCTAAAGATCAACACCAACAAAACAAAAGCCATGGCTATAAAACATCTGCAAAACCCTCGGAACTTTACTCTGAGGGGTGAAGCCATTGAATGGGTAAATCAATTTATGTACCTTGGAGTAATCATCAGCAAAACCCTATCACCTGCTAATGAAGTAACATACCTCAGAGAGAAGACAAAGATTCGTCTATCAGCCATGAGACGAATGACCTCCCTCAAACAAGGAGTATCAAATAACCTCCTTAGACTGTTTTATCTACAAGCAATTCGATCCCACATCGATTATGCAGCACCTACTCTCACCACAATGACCGACACCCAAAAAGAATCATTGGAAGTAGTGCAAAATAACGCCATGAGACTCATCTGTGGCTCTCCAATGTGGACAAGACTCTGCTTACTTAGAGCAGAAACCAATCTAATTTCCCTGTAAGCCAGAATTGGCATAATGAATAGCAGTATTATATTCAAGTCAATCATTGTAGACAGGACAAGCCCACTCAACAACAAACTGAAAAGACTTCTACCTCTAGCTGAAGAGGTAGACCAACCCAATTCTCATGCAAAGAAACTACTAGACACACTAAGAAGGATGCAAATGCAAAATGAGGCCCACAAAACTAAGGGACAACAATAGCATAAAGGCTACAGCACTCCTGCCCCTTGGGATCAGGACCCCATCAAATATAACTTTACCATCCTACCAGCAGCTAGCAAAGACCCCTCACACCAGAGCAACTCACTGAAGCTGCAAAGAGTGCAATCAGCAACACACCTGCACCCAACATCTACTATATCGATGGATCAGTAGACCGTGCAATCCCTGCAGCTGCTGCTGCAGTTGTCTCCCCACCAGGATATAGAGAAAATTGGAGGCTTTCTAACCATGCCTCTACATTACAAACAGAGCTAGTGGCTATTGCAAAAGCCCTAGAACACTCAGCCAACCTACAGTATGGAAACACAACAATCCATACGGATTCCAGAGGAGCCATCCTGGCTCTCAGCAACAAGGAACCGACAGAGAATGTTTACCTCATAACAGCAATCCAATTCCTAGCCTTAGATCACAAAAGCAACAACAGGCAAGTGACTTTGAATTGGATTCCAAGTCACACCGACATTGCTGGCAATGACGAGGCCAATCACATAGCCAAATCAGCCTTAATGTACCAGACAATAAGCATTACTGTGCAACCCTCACTCAAAACCATCAAGAATAAAATGGCAGCCTACTGCAACATCCAAAAGACTAGCGAAGTAAGGCGAGCCTACTTAGATGGATCAAGATCTGCAAAGTGGTATATTGAAGCCACAAACGTACTACCACACCCAATTGCAAGGAAAACACCACGCCAGGTCGCTGTCATCATCTGTAGACTGCGACTGGGATATCTATGCTGCTGGCAAATCATCCTAGACAACGATGGAGACCCAGCAACACAGCACAGACCAATAAGACCGTGCAATTACTGTAATCAAGATACAGAAGAACCACTACAGCATTACCCACAGCACTGTCAAGAAACAGGCCTACTTCGATAGGATCTCAACCCCAACAATCCTGCAACTGCAACAGCAATTGTCAGACATATAATTGCAAATGTTGATACCTTCTCAGCCTTTCTCCGCAGCTATCCTTCCCCGAGATAACGTAACAACAGCCCCAGTTTGCCATCTAAAAACCCTTTCAACTTCTCTGTTGAAACTTGTACTCCTTATAAGGAGACAGTTTTGCACTCCTGTCCTTCCTCTCATCGGTGGGGGGGGGGGGGGGGGAGAGCAGAGCCGTTGGTGGTTTTTCTGGTCTTTAACACCTCTTCCACTTGCAATCTCTCTTTTCAGTTCAGGTACCCCTTCTATCCATTAATACCCATAATGTCTCAAATAATCACTATTACAAGTAAATTTTCATTTTTTTTCTTTTTTGTTCTATTTTTACAGGTACAGAAATGTTCTATTCCACCCTCTTCCTACCACTCGAGCAGCTACTATTCTCTTCTCTTCAGCTCTCTCTTGCATTGCTGAAATCTCACACTATACCTCTAATAACTTAAGCTTAAACCACTATGAAGTTTTTTACTTCACCTATACCAACATCTCCAACTAAAACTCCTCAACTCCTTCCCGAGCCCTCCTACTTATCGGGACTTATTACTATAACTCTTTTTCTCTAACTATAGACTGGAGCCCTTCCTACATTCCAGTAAGATCATCCTGATATATATATATATATATATATATATATATATATATATATACACATATATACATATATATATATATATATACAGTATATATATATATATATATATATATATATATATATATATATATATATATATATATATGATCTTAATGGAATTACTATGGACCGACAGGAGTCTCTTGCCTTAGTTAGATAACCACTACGCATCACAAGGAGCTAGATATCCTTTAATGAATCTAACCAATGAATCCTATTAGAGGCCCTTAGAGTCAGAAGGTGTAGGAGGAGATGATGATGATGGTGATAATGATGATGATATGTATATGTATAAGAAGACGATTTATAATAAATTTAAGGATTGAATGTGGCTGTCTTTAATCCTGTTACGACAAAGTTTATGATAACTATAACTCGAAAACACTTAACCAATCATAATTGCTTAAATACATATAAACAAACCTTGCATAATTTTTTTGTCGATACAATTATAAAAAAAAAATGTAATCAAGTTCTAGTATTTCCCCCCCCAAAAAAAAAAAAAAAAAACAATTAAACCATCCTTTTTACTTTGTTTCGCATTGACCATTTAAACTGCTAAATCGTGGATAAATCAGCCATGCGGAAAACTCTCACAATATTATCCACTTCATATCTATGTATTTCTTTCATTTTAAATTGCAGTAAAGTTTAGTTTATAAAGAGAAACCTACGAAGGAATTTTATAGTTAATATTTTGTCAAAGCTCAGACCGGATAAAAGAGGTGGGATTTAGCCACGATAAATTCACTCGTTTTACAAACTTGTTTCACAAATAAATATATAATTTATATACAACAAACTTAATTTATAAGGTGACAGCTGCAGGAAGTCGTAATGGTACTAAAACTCTTGCATATAATAGTAGTTACAATTTGCAATAACAAAAGAATCCGACCGGTTTGAGAGAGAGAGAGAGAGAGAGAGAGAGAGAGAGAGAGAGAGAGAGAGAGAGAGAGACGAGTCTGATGCTCCTTTTGCTCTCTTTTGCATTAGTCATGTATTTCATCATACTAAAGTCACAAGCATGCCTCGCTGTGCACATACTCATCAAATCCAATTAGGTTGACCAGCAGAAATAAAGACTCTTATTTTTCCTCAAAAAGATTACCATATGACCAAACCCTATTCCATTAGTTAGGGTTATGGTGGCCTGAGTAGTAATCGCCAGACTGGGGTTAGAGTCCCACTCAAACTCGTTAGATCCTTTCGATCTCAACCTCACCATCCTTGTGAGGGAACCTATAAGTCTATCTGCTGAGTCATCAGTAGCCAATGCCTAGCTCTCCTTGGTCCTAGCTTGGGTGGAGAGGGCCCTTGGGCGATGATCATATGTAATATGGTCAGTCTCTAAGGCATTGTCCAGCTTGATAGAGCACTGTCACTGCCCCTTGCCTCTGCCATTCATGTGTGGCCTTTAAACCTTTAAAGAGATGGCGATGGTAAAAAGAAAAGTTTAAGGGAAGCTGTTATCAGAATTTTAAGACAACAGAGAAAAGGAATAACATGTTTGAACAGCCGTGTGGTTACGAGGTAAATGAAGAAATCAAAATTGAACACAGTAAAATATCAGAATACGAAAGAGTTAATGCAACATGAGAAATTATAATTGTGCGTGATTGTAATGGTTATTATAGTTTTAAAGGTTTGAAGGTCGCTCATGAATGGCAGAGGCAATGGACATTGTCATTGCCTTGGCTAGTAGGACAATGTCCTCGAGATAACCATATATTATTATCATTATTATTATTATTATTATTACTTACTAAGCTAAAACCCTAGCTGGAAAAGCAAGATACTATAAGACCAGGGGCTCCAATGAGGAAAATAGCCCAGCGAGGAAAGAAAACAAGGAAATATAAAATATTTTAAGAAGAGTAACACTAAAATAAATATCTCCTATATAAACTATAGAAACTTTAACAAAAAAAAGAGGGAGAGAAATTATATAGAATAGTGTGACCGTGAGCGAGTGTACCCTCAAGCAAGAGAACTCTAACCTAAGACAGTGGAAGATCATGGTACAGAGGCTATGGCACTACGTATGATCAGCGCCAAAGACCCATCTCGATCCAAGCTAGAACCAGGGAGGAACAGACAATGGCTGGTGTTGACTCAGCAGATAGACCTATAGACTCCCCCAAACCTCCCATCGTTATCTCAGAAGGATGGTGAGGTTGCAACACTACAAAAAACTATAGAGTTTGGGCGAGACTCGATCTCCTGTCCAGCAGAACGACAGGAAGGACGTTTCCAATTGGCCACCACAACTCTGAGCAAGTGTTTCACGTAACATTGCCTATGTACAAAATTCATTACCGAAAAGACAATTTGTTTTTTTTATTACTATCTCGGCTTAGAGGAAATGGCTGCACGTTTCATGTCAAATTTGCTTCATGCTTTTATCATCTCAATTAAATTTTGTTCCTAAAAATATAAAGTTAATCTTTAATCACGGTATCGGAGAGCGGTTGAAGGTTTCGTTTAACATTTGGCCGGCGCTTTTATTATCGCTATTAAAC
>NC_090752.1:83050286-83072786 GCF_036898095.1 Palaemon carinicauda
ACACACACACACATTTTGTAATAAGTGAAGCAGCTAGCTATCACAAGTCTAGCACGTGCTGAAAACAGAGCAGACACCCTAGCAACAAGTGCCTGTCAAATAAAGCTTCAAACAAACACTTTTGCTTGGATTTAAGATTGTTATTTTAATTAAATGAATAAAAAGTACATGATAATGTTAGTAGCAAATGCTTAGAACAGGTAAGCCCAAGGAACTACTTAGAAACGACCAGTAATAGCTACGCTTTGCCTCTAAGAAATTGCTTAATAAATACCTTCACATTCACCATTCAACGTTAACATTCGGTTAAAAAAACGTGTATAGATATATCAATACAGAGAAGATAATTTGAAATGGCTGGAAGAGTAATTTTAAGTAGATATAGTGTCAAATAAACGGATTTTGAGCGAAGCGAAAAATCTATTTTTGGGTGAGATAGCCATGGCGTCCTGATGGAAGGTTCCTGTTTGGTAGCTTCCTTGGGTATAAGACTACTAAGATATTCCCAGAGAATTTAACCACAGGTTATCACAGAATTCTAACTTCTGGAGCGAGTATCTCAAAGGTTTCCCTTTAAGACATCGTAATACAACAGGGGACACGCATGTCTGAACGTGCCACATAGCTATCTTCACCCCGAACAGAGTTAATGCTTCGGTGTGTAAGGACTGAGAATAGCTGGGAGCCGTTCCACAGCTAATCTCACTCGTGGCTACTACTGATACTCGAGACGTAAACAAACGGACGCCATTGCACTGATGACGTCACGCCCGTCTTCATCCTGAAGCCAGTTGCTGCCCATCACCATGATACAATTGTGTAGGGTGGGAACAAAACTGGACGAAGTAGTAGGGAGGGTCCATCAGGACGCCATGGCTATCTCACCCAAAAATAGATTTTTCGCTTCGCTCAAAATCCGTTTTTTGGGCTCAAGCCATGGCGTCCTGATGGAAGAGTACCAGAGAATCAATGTATCGTGGTAGATTTTCCCCCAGTTTTAAGTGCCTAGGCATTGACAAAACAGCAAAGTAATCTTAGGTAAAGAACCATAGGAACGGAGTATCCTGCCCCCCTTTGGTAGGAAGTTCCCATGGGCTATGCCGACGTCAAAGTGGTATTGAAGGGCTATTCATCCTGACAGAAGAACTTGAAGAACTTAGAGATGAAGCAGAATGTTTGATATTTGTATAGGAACATTCTGAATTAGACCAGTGGTGGTTGGGCACTGTGTATAGAGTTCATCTCTTGGTTATCAGAAGTAAGTTTTCGTGTAGGAACCTTACTGAGACAGGGTGAATATAATTTAGGATTAGACATCTTAAATTCTTCATGACCATAAGAAAGGAGGAATAAATAAAACTATGACAGTATGTATTTCATAGTAGGTAGGAGCTGAAAGAGACGCATAAGTAATAAAATAGAAATTTTATTTCACAATGCAGAAATTAAATAATTTACAGCAAAAGTAAAGTTCATTTACAGTAATAATAATGTACATAGAAATAAAGGCTTGCTCTTGAATCTGAAAAGGAATTTCAGGATTAGTAGGTACTCGTTCTCGAGGAACGCAAGTCTTTAAACAACACATCATGCTCAAGGCATGCGGCACTTGTGTGACACTATGACATTTCACCTGGGATAAGAACAGTTATAAAAGCACTAAGTGTTTTTAGACATCACTATGAATCGCTCGAGGGTCAACATAGGCACCCGAAGAGTTAGAGTCCCAAGTAACTCACTGTTCTACGCAGAGTTAGGTGCAGGTTTCATAACACTACCTGCGGCTACCACAAAATGATTGACTTCGTGCACTTGTTTCGCATAATGTTTAAAGAAAACTCGCGAGGACTTCCAGCCCGTAAAGTTCTTAAGGCTTTCAAAGTCCATGCTCTGAAAGAAGTTCAGAGAAGATGCCACTTTTCTAGGATCATGACCAGCGGGTGTACTGTTCGGATCCGCTCTGCGAATGAAGTAGGTGATTTTCGCTCTTAATTGTTTCAGTGACAAGTCACTGCCCGATGTTTCTCCTTTGAAGAGTTGGCCTCCACCAAAGTTCGAAGTTCTGCGAAGATAGACCTTGAGACTCTCTACTGGACATAGAAAGACATCCTCCTTCAGGGGGCATATTCTCCAAGGGCCCCATCTTTTGGTGGGTAATTCGTTTTTAGCGAGAAACGTCGGATTAGGGGAGAGGGTCACTTCTCCTGAATCGGTAAACAGGATGTGTCCCTCTTCTCTTGATAATGCCACTATTTCGCTGACTCGAGCTCCCGAAGCGAGAGCAAATAAGAATATAACTTTCTGAGTCAGATCCTTGAGGGGGCATGAATCGTTGTCCAAGTTGGAGGCGAAATGGAGGACCTTGTCTAGTGACCAGGAGATCGGTTTCGGAGGGGGTGCTGGACGTAGGCGAGCACATGCTTTTGGTAATTTGTTAAAGATGTCGTTGGACAGATCAATTTGGAAAGCATATAGAATTGGTCTAGCCAAGGCCGATTTGCAGGTTGAAATCGTATTGGCTGCTAATCCTTGTCCATGAAGGTGAATAAAGAAGGACATACAGAAATCAATGGTGATTTCTTTAGGATTTTTTGCCTTGACAAAGGAGACCCATTTCCTCCAGGATGATTCATATTGCCGTCTCGTGGATTCGGTCTTGTATTCCTCTAGGAAGTCTAGACTTTTCTTCGAGATCCCAAACCTCTTCTTTGCGGCAAGGGAGAGAAAATCATGAGATGAAGGTCCTTGATTTTCGATGATGAAGCGAAGACAGTCGACTTCTGTACTTGTTGAGAGAGAACTGGGCCCGGGAGAGGGATCAGCTTGGGCTGCAGCTCCAGGACCAGGGGGGTACCAGTTGCTCCGGGGCCACTTGGGAGCCACTAGGGCCGCTGTCCCTTTGAAGGTTCTCAGTTTGGAGAGGACTTTCAACAGAAGGTTGGTGGGAGGGAACAGGTATATCTTGGACCACCTGTTCCAGTCCAGTGACATGGCGTCCACCGCTTCTGCTTTGGGGTCCTCGTACGGGGCTACGTACAGAGGAAGTTGATTGTTGTCGCTCGTTGCAAAGAGATCTATCTGAAGTTCTGGGACTTGGTGAGAGATGAAGGAGAACGATCTTGCGTCTAGAGACCATTCCGACTCTATCGGGTTTGTCCGAGATAGAGCATCCGCTGTCACATTGCGGAATCCTTGTAGGTGAACTGCAGACAGGTGCCACTTCTTCTTCTCCGCCAGACGGAAGATTGGGAGAAGCACCTGATTTATCTGGGGCGATCTTGAGCCTTGGCGATTGAGACAACGAACTACCACCGAGTTGTCTAGGGTTAGACGGATGTGGATCGAGGGCGGCGGGGATAACTTCTTCAGAGTTAGAAGGACCGCCATGGCCTCCAAGATGTTTATGTGGAACGTCTTGAATAGTGGAGACCAGGTACCTTGAGCCTGTTTCAGGTGGGAGTGACCTCCCCAGCCTTCCAGTGAGGCATCCGTGTGGATGTTGAGTGATGGAGGAGGGTGTTGGAGAGGAATGGACCTTTTCAGGGCCTTTGCTTCCGACCACGGCTTTAGGAGGCGTCGATGTCTGTTTGGAAGCCGTCTCTTGAGGTCTCTTCGAGCGATGGATGCCGAGCGTCTCCAGACTCCCGCGGCATCCTTTAGCTGTGCACGAAGCACTGGGTTTGTCACTGAGGCGAATTGTAGAGAGCCTAGAACTCGTTCCTGCTGTCGTCTTGAAATGCGTTTGGATTTCAGTAGTCGCTTGACAGACCCTGCTATTTCCTTCCTTTTCTTCTGGGGGATGGAAAGGCGGTGTGACTGAAGATTCCAGTGGATTCCCAACCACTGAAACTTCTGAGCTGGAGAGAGGCGAGATTTCTTCTCGTTGATCTTGAATCCCAGGTGTTCTAGGTACTGGGTAACTTCGTTGCAAGACTTTGCACACTCTTCGGGCGATGGAGCCCAGACTAGCCAATCGTCGAGGTAGGCCATCACCTGGACGTTTCTTAGGCGGAGCTGTTGTACTATGGCATCCGCCAGTTTTGTGAAGATCCGAGGGGCCACATTGAGGCCGAATGGCATGGCCCGGAAGGCGTAGCTTTTCCTTTGGAGTCGAAAACCTAGGTAGGAGGAAGCGTGATGGTTCATTGGAATGTGCCAATAGGCATCCGCCAGGTCTATAGAGACCGTGTAGGAACCTTGAGGCAGAAGGGTCCTTATTTGTTGAAGCGTCAGCATCTTGAATTTGTTGTTCTCTATGAACTTGTTGAGGGGGGATAAGTCCAGAATGACTCTGAGTTTGTCTGAGTCCTTCTTGGGAACGCAAAACAGTCTCCCTTGGAACCTGGTGGACTTTACCTTCCTTATCACCTTCTTGTTCAAGAGGTCTAGAACATATTCTTCCAGAAGGGGGGTCGATTGCTGGAAGAACTGCTGGAAGATTGGGGGTGGTTGCGTCCAACTCCAGCCTAGACCGTTCTTGATGATGCTGTGTGCCCAGGGATCGAAGGTCCAACGATCCTGGAATTGGCGGAGTCTTCCTCCCACCGGAAGCACTTCATTGCTTCTGGTGTCCCGAGGACTTGTTGCCTCGGCCGGTAGCTCCCTTTCCTCCTCTACCTCTGGAGGGACGGCGAGATGCGTCTCTGCTTGCACCCCTGAACGAGCCTCTACCTTTGGCATGAAAGGTAGTGGATGGTTGCTCAAAGGCAGGGGTGAAGACCGGTGACTGTGACAACACCGGTTGGGGGACCAATTGAAAGGTCTGTTGTGGTTGGGCAACCACTTGGGAGGTAGCGGGTCCCGGAAACTGACGTCGTTGCTGACGTTGCTGGGGTTTTGGCTTTTGAGGTTTCCTCTTAGGCTGAGGTCCATCGTCCTGAGAGGGTTTCCTTTTTCTGGACATGCCCCACTTGTGGAGAAGGTTCCTATTCTCCGTGGCGGCTCTGTCAGTTATTTCCTTGACAAGGTCAGAAGGAAACAGGTGCTTTCCCCAGATGTTGGAGGAAATCAGCCTCCGGGGTTCGTGTTTCACGGTGGCACCGGCAAACACGAATTCACGACAGGCTCTTCGAGCCTTTATGAAGTGGTACAAGTCCTTCATTACTGTCAGTAAGTGGGATTTGGAGAGTACCATGTAGTGATCTGGTACTCTAGTGTCACAGGCCATCACTTCCAGTTGGACTTGATGAGAAAGAGATGCCGCAAGCCTCTCCTTCGTGTCTTGTTCCCGGCGAAGGAGGTGATCGTTGAGCTTAGGGAGGTCTTCATTAAACTGACGTCCGGCGACGTCAGGATCGAGCCTTCCCACGACGAAAGTATGCTGAACATCTTTCCAGTGTCGAGCGTCAGGGGGAGTCACTCCTCCAGTGCAGGGCAGGGTTTCCCTTCTTCCGCCGCTTTAAGGCATGCAGCTAAGGCCTTTTCCAAGAAAGGAAGAACCGCAGTGTCAGGTGCAACATACGTAGGATGCTTCTTGCTCAAAGCCGGAAGCTTAAGAGCAGGTAAAGCCCCTACTCTTAAATGCGGAGGCTAGCATAGCCTGGGCCTTTGTGAGATCGAACACTATCTCTTCTTTAGGTTCGGTCTCTTCCTTCGAGGCAGGTTCGGAACGAAGCCGGACGTAACAGTCCGGGTAGGCCTCAAAGCTTGGGAAGAACTCCACATCTTCCAACGGGACCGTCCCGATCTTGTCACTAACAAAGATCCTGCCGGTCGCAATAACCATATGCTCTGCATACCTCCACGGGTTGGCATGAGAGCAAGCGGGGAGATCCTTGACCGAAATCTTCTTCGGTTCTCTGGATCCAATCATCGACCTGATGGACTCCTGGTTCTCCTTCAGCCTGTCGTCCATGACGGCTCTAATCAGCCGGATCAGTTCTTGGGTAGAAGAAGAAGGATCCGGAGTCGAGGAGGTAGACGGAATGGACATTTCCGTCGGTGTAGGAGTAGGAGGAGGGATGGACGAGGGAGCAGCTCCAAGCTCCGACTCGGTGTACTCCACCTTGTCTTCGTCCTCTTCGGCTCCTTGAGCCATAAGCGTCTTCTCCGTGTCTTCCGAGACGTCTGAGATCTGTTCATCATCCTCGGAATCTAAACGACACTCGTGCATGGACTGAGCCATGACCACATCAGGTTCCACCGTAATTTGGACAGTGGGGATCGCATCTTTTGGTACCACTGAGTCAGGGGAGGCCTTAGGGAACAACAGGGACCTCAGTTCTTCGGTGGCCAGGTACGGTCCAGTAGCATTTTTCTGAAAGCCACGCACCCACTTGCGCAGCTTTTCACGAGCAATGTCTCTAACCTCCGCTGAGGGAGGGTTATGGAAGGCCTCAACTAGGTGGGCCTGGCAGACCGTACAATCCAGTGGATTCCAAAACTTCAAATCTCCTTTCTTGTCTGCACAAGGGGCGTGAGTCCTGCAAGCCGTATGCCCGTAAAACTGCGGGCGTTTCACAGCGCAGAAGGCGAAGTCACACTTCATCTGCTCCTCCTGTGGAAGAAAGAGAAAATGAGTATGGGGGAGTCATAAGAATGGCTCTTAAACTAAGTTAATATTAATCATTAATTTTAACTTAAAGAAGGTGTGATGCATAGAGAATGAAAACAGTAAAGGAGAACATGCTCCATGCATCTCGCCCGGCTGGCTACCATAAGCTTGGTCCTTGGATAATCCAAATGACCGAGATCATTGGATATAGTTTCCTAGAATTCCCAGTATTTTGGAACTCCATGGAAAACCAAGGACAAGATTGGGATCGAATTCATTCGGTTCCCAGTTAAGAGCCAGAAGGCCTCATTAAAGGGTAACTGCTTCTGGCAACCAGCCGTGCTAAGATGCACATAGCATGCTGGAAATAGAAGAATGCAAAGAGACAGCATGATCACTAATAGAGCAGTACTAGGTACTGATCTTAATAGCAGAAGCAGCTTATCTGTTTGCGATATAGGGCTATCCTAGTCTTAAGATAGCTACAGTAAGGGGGTGCAAGTATTCTTGACGCCTCCGGGGCATCCGGCAAGCCGCCGGCATGCCGGAGCTCGCTCCAGCATAGATTCTGGCATTAGAACAGACAATTTTCAAAAGTCAGTTAAATACCAAGATGGCGGCCGCCGGCACAACGGCGGCACGCCGGCAGGAAGCGGCGGCTCCGGCAGTCGGAGGATGCCAGGTTGGTGACTGGGATAAGGATGGTAAAGGCAGTATCGGGTTGCCGGCAGTATATGCCGGCACTCCGGTGATCGACCGGCAAGCGGATGATTAGATAGGAGTAGGAGAGCCGCCGGTAGTAGCCGGCGGCAGCCGGCAGTCCCTCGGTACACGGGGGGCTGGCGGCAAGGGTAGGGAAGTCACCAAGTAGGAGGCAGGTATTGCCGACAGTAGAGGCGGCAAGAGACCGGCACCCGGATAGATAGAGAGACAGGGGGAGGGGGGAAGGGATGCAGGAAGTACCGTCAGGGTTCCAGACATCCCTCCCCCTCCCTGAGGGGGTGTACCCATGATAGAGGCAGGCTCTAACATCCATGAGCAGGGGTCACTAGGGACCGGGAGCTAGGTAGCCCAAGGGAGGGCTAGGGAACATCCAAGAGGAGGGGGGGGGAGACTCCCATATGCAGAACTAAACTAGCAACTAACCTTATAGGACACTATGAAGGTATATGTACCAGAGTGGACTGCACAAGGAAGCTCGGGTAGCCCTACTCTTCCACCCTAAGGAGGAGTTGTAGGACAGGGGACAGATGAGTATAAACTAACCTAAGCATAGGCTAGGCTATACAAGAGATAGGTGGGGAGGGAGAAGAGAGAAGTCTTCCCAGGAAGGGTTTCTGTACCAGAGCGGCCACTAAGGGAAGGGAGGACACTCCCTAACCTAAGATCAGGCTGATCGGCTAAAACGGTGCAAGAGTACAGTTTCAGCATGGAACAGAGAAACCTTCCTAACCCGACCTAGAACAGGGCTAAAAGTCCTGAACTAGGCAAGGAAGAAGACATATCGCTATCGCAGGAAAGTCATAGACTATCCTAGCCATAGAGGTAGGCTAGCCTAACCTCACTCTCAGACGCAGCCCTAAAGGGGGTTCATTCCTTTAGGGAGGACAGAGAGGCGATATATACTCTATTAGACAATTAATCCCTTTACTCAGAAAAGGGATCAAGGCTAAATAGAGGGAATGCCAAGGCAGGGGATGAAGGAAGCATATAGGGGTCCTAATATTAGGTTAGGCTAGAAAGAATCACTGACTAGCCTATCCCCTATATGGTCCCTGAAGGCGAAAACATTTGCATCACTGTCAAAAGTATTGTAAAATAATAATGCCACTATCTTCATAACTTAGTCTAGGATCACTAATAAATCATGCATGAACACTTGTATGTAGGCTCCTGGCCTGGGGGCTATAGTAGCCGACTGGTATGAGGTCAATCGATGACCGATAAAAAGCGTCTAAACAAGATATAAAAGTTCCTAGCTATGAAGACTAAATAAACTAATGTATTCGATTAGTATATAAAGCCGGAAACGTTGTTGTGGCTAACTAAATAAGACATGCATAACAACAACGACGCCATAAAATGGCGGGTCCGGTAGAGGCACAGCTCTGCCACAAAACATCAATTATTTCGAAAAGTAATATTTACTTTACGGCCAGAGCTTAATTAAACAATACTGGAACCTTGTACTCAACTTTCCAGAAGAAGGCGAGGCTGAAGGTAACGACATAGCGAAGATGCAAAGCGATAAAGATAACACAGGGAAAATCCGTCTAAGTAGGGCAGCTACTAAACAAAGGATGGAGACGGGCGTGACGTCATCAGAGCAATGGCGTCCGTTTGTTTACGTCTCGAGTATCAGTAGTAGCCACGAGTGAGATTAGCTGTGGAACGGCTCCCAGCTATTCTCAGTCCTTACACACCGAAGCATTAACTCTGTTCGGGGTGAAGATAGCTATGTGGCACGTTCAGACATGCGTGTCCCCTGTTGTATTACGATGTCTTAAAGGGAAACCTTTGAGATACTCGCTCCAGAAGTTAGAATTCTGTGATAACCTGTGGTTAAATTCTCTGGGAATATCTTAGTAGTCTTATACCCAAGGAAGCTACCAAACAGGAACCTTCCATCAGGACGCCATGGCTTGAGCCCAAAAAACACATTCTTGCGGAATGAATATGCCATAGTCATAAGTTACCCCCACAATAATAATAATAATAATAATAATAATAATAATAATAATAACAATAATAATATTAATACAGTAGGTTAGCCAGGACAACAGCCACCCGTTGAGATACTACCGCTAAAGTTATTGGGTGCTTTGACTAGCCAGACAGTACTTCAATGGATCCTTCTCTTTGGTTACAGCTCGTTTTCCCTTTGCCTAAACATACATCGAATAGTCTGGACTATTCTTTACATAATCGTCTGTCACTATACACTAGATAATACTGAAATTACAAAACAGTTCTTCTTCGCTCAAAGGGATTAACTATTGCAATGTAATTGTTCAGTGGCTACTTTCCTCTTGGTAAGGGTAAAAGAGACTCTTTAGCTATGGTAAGCAGCTCTTCTAGAAGGACACAACAAAATAAAACCATTGATCTCTAGTCTTGGGTAGTGCCATAGCTTCTGTACCATGCTCTTCCACTGATTTGGGTTGGAGTTCTCTTGCTTGAGGGTACACTCAAACATATTCTATCTTATACATTTATATGTATATACAGTTATATATACGTGTGTGTATTAAGCAATTCATTTTTCCTTTTTGTAAAACGAAACACAAATTTATCACCCAAATTAATAGGTACTATCTATTATTTAAGACGAGATAAATTAATGGCTCCGACGAAAGTAAAAGAATAATATGGTCGCCCATCTAGTATCACAGGATTAACGCTTTATATATATGTTGTATCATTATATATATATATATATATATACATATATAATAATAATAATAATAATAATAATAATAATAATAATAATAATAATAATAAGGATAGGGAAGTGTGGAATATGGGGAAAGGAAGAGTACCCCTGGATACAATCCACTTTATAGCTAAAAGGCGGGATGGGAAAGATTAAGGAAATAGGGAGAAAGAGAAGTACAGAAGAAGAATAAAAGAGAGGGGCAGACCCTCTTGCGATATTAGGGAATTGGTATTATTATTAAATGGTTATTTTTATACATATATATATATATACATAATATATATATATATATATATATATATATATATATATATATATATATAGTTTGCTGGCCTTTCCTATCTACCAAGGCTATCTACAACACGGCAGTTTCGGCAATATGTGGGAGATGTCGCTTTCAAGTATTACTCGGGGTAACCCCTTTCACCAGGGTATGACCACTTTCATTTCCCCATGTCCGATGGACGGGGATAAACCGCTTAGTCATATTTCTGACAATGCCGCTGAACGTAATATATATATATATATATATATATATATATATATATATATATATATATATATATTTATATATACAGCCAGTCCCGTTGTTCTTTATTATATAGGGGATATTAACTAAGATTCAAATGTTCGTTCTGTATATTTGCTCTTTTTACCTAATAATAATATAAATAATAATAGTAATAATAATAATAATAATAATAATAATAATAATAATTATTATTATTATTATCAATATTGTAATAATCCTCACTATTATTACTATTATTATTATTAATAACTGGCTTCGTCATCATAAGGATCATCACTACGCATTATTCTAGTAGTTTAATTCCAGCCGTGACAGATTGTGGAATGATCTTTACAATCCTTCTTCAGTCTTTCCAAATTATACAAGGAGGGCTATAAGACTCGCCTTTTAAAGGAAGAAAGGCTATATAACTCTTCTCTTAAAAAATAAATGGATATAAATTAGATACACATTTCAAAAATAAGCAAATATTTCGAATGGAACGAGATTAAACATTCACTAACTATACTCATCGCAGCAATAAATGTCAGATAGGGGGAAGTCAACTGGTTTTATAGGAATTCTGCCACTGGTGCCATGTCTCCACAGATCACCAACTCATCCTTCAACCACTCTCCCTTACTCTCTGTTATTCTCCTTCGATTTATCACCAATTCTCTCTGCTTATCCCTTCTAACACTTGCTATCCATATATTCATATTAATGTGTAATAATTAATAATATCCCAATGATCTTTACTCATCATTATGCCTTTCACCTCCCTATCATCCACCTCTTTCATCCCTCTTATTCTTCAGGTAAATCCAACCGACGACCGAAATAGCTTACTTTACCATTTTGTCTTGGATTCTATTTCTCTTTCTTTCATATTTTACCAATTCACATCAGCCTAGGTTTTTTACCTTCACCACTCATTCTCTTAACACTTCGTTCACTCAGACATCCTTCACTTTAAAACACACCAACGCCATTCCTTCCCTCCTACCGACCACACACTACACTAGCTTGTCGGATACCTTCCCTCTTCTCAATTCATTACATATTTCCCTAACATTCTACCATTCCTTTACCCAAAGGACACTGGCTCCCTGAGATAACACTTCCTTATGGCTATAAGATCTCATTCCAAAAGTTGTTAAAACAGCTTCCCCTCTTCTATCTAAAGTTTCTTTCATAACTATTTCTATTCTTCATTACTGGTGGGTGGGTGTGTGTGTGTGTGTGTGTGTGTGTGTGTGTGTGTGTAAAACGGCAATGTCTGTGCCAGACGTGGGAAGGACCCTACTCATATGTCATGTTTAGGAAGAGGAAAACCTTCATATAGCATACACAGCATCTATATTACCTCATTGGTGGTGTGGAACAAGTTAGAATAATTTTGTGTGCAACATCGGAAATACACTAATTCATATAGAAATAGAAAGAGAACGAAAGACAGAAAAGAGGTGGAGTAGAGATGGAGAAAGATTGCTTGCAGATGATCTGTGGAGATGTGGCACCAGTGTGGGAGTCTCTTTAAAACCAGTTGCCCTACCCTATCGGGCATTTCTCGCTGTATTGAGGATAGCAAAGAAAGCCCAGATCAGAATTGTAAAGTGAAATCAATCGACTGCTATAGGAGAAAAATCACAGAAATAATTTTCATTTTTAGTACAACAGAGCACAATGAGAATCTATTCTGTTCTCGATTGACTTTTAATTATCGTCTTCTATATATTCAACTTATACAGCAGGAATTCTGCTATACTGTATAGAGATCTTTTTATATAAAGATTTCTCCAATTAGGTAATAATAATAATAATAATAATAATAATAATAATAATAATGAGTCATTGAGAAGACAGAGTACAAGATCAATACAGCTAAGGAAGCCATTATTTTTAACAAAACTTGCCTGAAAGATGGTCTACTACCCAAGATTAATATTAATGATAATAATAATAATAATAATTCACTGCTAAATCCTTTATTTCTTGTACAGATGCCCATAATTATAGCGCCGTTGAATTACAGAAATCATTAATTAAACCAATTGATTATATTGGATTATCCAAAGGATAACAACCCGGCCCCTTAACTTCCTGTAAGTCGAGAGTTCTCGTTAGTTGGTAATTATAGCAGAACCAAATACTGACTGGCTGAGGTGCACTGGGCACTCAGGTACAGACGAACGTACTGGGAAATACACAACACAGGAAGCAGTCAATTACTGTGTATTTCACGGACCATGACACCCTCTTTTTTTGATATAACTAATGAACTAGGCTTCTGATTAATGTGAAACTAAAACCACCAGAGTTTGAGACACCGACCTAATTAAGAAAAATGGATTCAAGCATCTACTCCGCAGTATTGTCTTACTTTATATAGAGAAATGTCATCTAAATTCTGTGGTTATGGCGAGAATGGAAATTAAGACCTGGCAACTAGGCGTAGAATGACGAATGTCAACCAAGACGTGAGCCCCTGACGTTTACACCTGCCACGCCCCCCTTTCTGTATGGTTATTAAAAGATATATAAGTTGTAGTGAATTATACTGCTCTTTGATGGAATCTAAAGATACTGATTAGTTATTATATTTAAATAAACTAATTTTTAGACTCACTTGTGTTTATTATTTAATTAATAGTTAATTTTACGAAAAAAAGACCAAAAAATTAAAATCTCGGAAGGCAGTCAGAGAGGTGATCGCGCTAGGGAAGGTACACGCCTGTTACATATGGTCATTGACAAGGCTCCTGCTGACACTTTGCTCACTGACTACTATTGACATTTTATATCATGTCTAGAATGCTTCACCATTGTCCACAAGGTTGTCGTAATGCTTTTGTGTTGCGACTCTTAACATACTTCAAGAGGGAACAACACAACAATAAACTGAAAATTGGATTGAATAGGTTGGTATCATGTTGTCATGTTTAATGCCGTACCATCACGGACATATATAGTTGAATATGATGCATTATCAGATTCTCTCTCTCTCTCTCTCTCTCTCTCTCTCACACATACACTGTATATATATATATATATATATATATATATATATATATATATATATATATATATATATATATATATATATATATATATATATATAATGAGAGGTTGCTCAATAGATAATTACACGAAAACAGATATTTTTTACCCAGACAGACAGTATGACCGAGTTGCTCATGTCATGGACATGACAAGGAATGCCGTTCGTCAATTGGTCAAGCACAACACACATTCACGGCCAATTGCAGAACAACTATCTCCACCATCATCACCCTCATTGCCAGTACTATCAAGAGCTCCATCGCCATCACCATTAGCACTGCCCTCATCAGATCCAGTACAGTCTAATTTCATACAGCCAGCTGAAGATATGTTCGACTCTTTTACCATCGGTGCAATTCGCCGATATGTTCACAACAGGTTCTTGTCAAAGGATACCTTTACAATTACTACTCTAACAAGAGAACTCAAGAAGGAAGGTATTTTACCTGAAGGCACATCGGAAACTTCGCTTTGGAGAGTACTTCACAAGATTGGATTTCGATATAAAACGACACAACGAAAAATGTATGCTAGAAAAGAGTCCTTAGACATAGTATGTAAAAGGATCCGGGCTCTCAGAGCTCTCAAACAGTATCGTGAGGAAGGAAGACAGGTGGTCTATTTAGACGAAACATGGTTTACGACAAGGATGAGCCACAATAAAGAATGGGTAGATACAACTCAACCATCCACAACTAACACACATAGCCGACAGGTTCCGCCAGGAGATGGTGAACGCGTTGTTGTGGTAGCAGCTGGTACCAACATTTCTTTGCTACACAGCTAAGAATAGTAGTGGAGACTATCATGGTGAAATGAATGCTGAACTCTTCCAGCGATGGCTGACAACGAAATTACTACCATCATTAGAGGACCCATCAGTTCTGGTCATCGACAACGCTCCTTACCACAGTCGCCTTACAGAGGAGAGCCACTGTCCAACTACTGGCACCAAAAAAGACACTCTAATAAAATGGTTGCAGCAGCGCAATATCACATACCCACCATACGCTTTGCGACCTGAACTACTCAAAATATGCAAGGAAAATCGACCACCCCCCAGATTCAGTGGACAATACCATTCGCCTGTGGGGTCATGAAATAGTGCGGCTACCACCAGCATTCCCGGAGCTAAATGCTATTGAGCAAGTATGGGGTGTCATGAAGAAGTACGTTCGATCATCCCTTCACCATTTTACACGAACGGACCTCAATGCAAGATTGAATGAAGCAAAGTTGTGTGTGACAGAGGACGTGTGGGCAAATGCTGTTCGGCGCTCTGAATACTTTGAGAGAGAGTACTGGTCATTTGATAATATCCATGACAGTGTGGATCCCATCATCATAAGTCTCGCCAGTGACGACGAAGAGGAAGACTTTATTTCAGACAGTTTTGATGGGTAATAAAAAGTGAATGTGAATAATATATATATATATATATATATATATATATATATATATATATATATATATATATATATATATATATATATATATTTATATTTATATTTATATATATAATATATATATATATTATATATATATATATATATATATATATATATATATATATATATATATATATATATATATATATATATATATATATATATATATTCTATTTCAGTCTTGTAACTTTATTCATTATAATGTTAGCTGTTATATTACTAATTATGTACAATACATTTATTGTTAATAAAGTATTACTATTCTTCCACCTCCCTCCAATCCTCAGCCATATTAAATATTTATAATGACCATGTTATGTGCGCATCCTCAACAATCATTCCATAACTTCAACACAATAATGACTGCATTCCTGTATTGAAAAATAAAAACACCTTATCTCTATCAAAGATATAATTATATATAATTTCTTGTACTGATATATTGAGGGGGCGTGGCAGGTGTAAACGTCACGGGCCTCACGTCATAGTTAACATACGTCATTCTGCTCCTAGTTGCCAGGTCTTAATTTCCGTTCTCGCCATAACCACAGAATTTAGATGACATTTCTCTATATAAAGTAAGACAATAATGCGGAGTAGATGCTTGAATCCATTTTTCTTAATTAGGTCGGTGTCTCAAACTCTGGTGGTTTCAGTTTCACATTAATCAGAAGCCTAGTTCATTAGTTATATTAAAAAAAGAGGGTGTCATGGTCCGTAAAATACACAGTAGGGTCGCGTTTTAATAATAATAGGAAGCAGCCACCACTCGATCTCTCCACTTGAGTCGAAGGGTTAAGCAAATGAATAGGTTGTAAGCTGGCCAAGGCACCAGCTACCCGCTGACATACTACCGCTAGAGAGTTATTAGGTCCTTTGACTGGTCAGACAGTATCACATTGGATCCCACTCTCTGGCTACGGCTCTTTCATCTTTGACGACACATACACAAATATTCTCGCCTGTTCTTTACACATTCCCCTCTTTCCTCATACACTTGACAACACTGAAATTACCAAACAATTCTTCTCTCAAGACGTTATTTGTGCAGTGGCTACTCTTCTCTTGATAAGGGTAGAAGAGACTTTAGCTATGGTACGTAGCTCTTCTAGGAGCACACTCCAAAATCAAACCATCGTTCTATAGTCTTGAGTAGTGCACAGTCGCTGTCCCATGGTCTTCCAATGTCTTGTTTCTCTTCCTCTTGTTATTTTAAAGTTTTTATAGTTTATACATGACAGCTTTATTTTAATGTTACTATTGTTCTTAACCTTCGCTTGTAGTTTTTCCTTTTTTTTTTTTCTTCACCGAGATATTTTTCCCTGTTGGAGCCCTTGGGCTTATAGCGTCCTTCTTTTCCAACTAGGGTTGTAGCATAGAAAGTAATAATAATAATAATAATAATAATAATAATAATAATAATAATAATGACTATGTTTATAAAAAAAAAAAAATCACAGGTCAATATTACTTTGATCCTTGTGCCTTATCTATTCCACATTTTAAAAATTGGCAAGAAAAATTAAATGAAGCATATACTGATACACTACGTTTATTCCATATCACTCTTTTTACCGGTAATTTGGGGGGAGACATTTAGTAGGCGGTAACGACTCTGGTGTGGTAAAAAAAAAAAAAAAAAAAAAATTATTTCAATGGTCCACATACATTTATATTCATTTTTGTTACCAATATGAAAAGATATTCAACCATAACGATTCATAATTGTTGACAATATAAAAAATAAACTAAAAAAAATTAGAACGAATAAATGAAGCCAATAGCTTCGTTAGTCCATTCAATTAAAACGCCTTTTTTGTGTATCATTAATTTTAAGTCAATTCTCTGGTTCCTTCGAATATGAGGAAAAATAAAGATATCTTGAATTTCAGTAAAATGTAGGGAAACACTTAGGAAAATTCATTACTTAAGAATAAATGGAGAAGGAACGGGTGAGTGATGGAAATGTTTTATAGTAACCACTCAAATGGAAAAAAAAGGGCTTTAGATGAAAAATCAACAAATTTGGAACAGACTTGAATCACATGTTTCCTAATGCCAGTAACTTACAAGGATGATTGTGATATGTCTTTTACACTGCATATACATATGCATATATACTGTAAATATATATATATATGTGTGTGTGTGTGTGTGTGTGTGTGTGTGTGTGTGTGTGTGTAGAGAGAGAGAGGAGAGAGAGAGAGAGAGAGAGAGAGAGAGAGAGAGAGAGAGAGAGAGACGTCGTGCTGAATTATAAAATGAAAAATGGGAAATTCGTAAACATTTCTTGCTTCTTAATCCTAAACTAGAGAGGCTAATAAATGCAAAAAGCTCTTCCATTTGATTTTTGTTAATCACAGATTTATTTATCCCGTAGACAAGCCAAGAATGTTTAAGCAACCAGTTTAAAGTAATCGTTTTAATCATTTTAGAATAAATGTTAGTTAAGACAAGTGTAAGAATTGGCGTCGTCTTCTTCAAGGAAACAACATTGATGAAATACGATGGCTGTATTTCTTAACAAGACTAATAAAATCAATAAAAGTCTTCGATTCGTGCGAGAAGTCCGAAAACTGGAGGGATAAGACCAAATGAAAGCTGTAATTCTGTGGAACAAACGAAGAAAATGAGAGAAAACAACTACAGATGTGAAAGCAATGTCCCAGAAAGGAGAAAAAAAAAAAAAACTAATGTGTAAATGAAACCAAATCTACGGCAAGAAAACTAGACAGATTTTGGAATTCGAAGTATGTAATCTCTCAAAGAAATATCTAATAAAAAATATGAAAATTACAAATATTGATGGAGGTGAGAAAGTAAAAAAAAAGAAAAAAAAGATGAGCTTCAAACTGAACTAATACCATAATTAAATCAGGGATAACTGTGGCACGGAATCCTCTAAAACTTAATTCGTCACCTTTTAATAAATGCTCTGTAATTTATAAGTATACCTGATGAATGGCAAACGATTATTCATCTTTTTATAAAAAAAAATAATAATTCCTATAAAATTCTTCTGAAACTTAAATCATCCCCTTTTTATAAATGCTCATTGACTTAAAAGTATACATGACGAATAACAAACGATTATTCATCTTTTTATTAAAAATAATAATAATAATAATAATTCCTTCGAATAAAACATTTAAAATTCTTCTGAAACTTAAATCATCATCTTTCAATGAATGTTCAGTAACTTGTAAGTATACCTGACAAATAACAAAAGATTATTCATCTTTTCTTAAAAAAAAAATAATAATTCCTTTGATAAATGATTAACAATGTTTACAATAAATGAATGTCCATTTCAATAAGAAAAGTTATTCACACAATCGCACCTGAAGTATGAATAATCAAAAGCATAAATATGATACGTAGGTCAAAGGTCGAGTAAGGAAACGCAGGAGGTCAAACCATATTATGTTGGAGGAAACTAAATACCGGGTTTTTTTTAATGATCTTTAATTTAAAGTACTTAAAAAGACCATACGTATAATTGTGAAGGGAAATCGTTAGATTAATTCGAATGATCAGAGCAATAAACCAAACATAAAATTTCATTCATTCGATTCTTTCTTCTTATCGATGAAATGTAGAAATTTACGAGACTTGTTTATCACATTTAGATCAAAACGAATTATATAAAAGTTATGAGAGTTGAAATAAAAATAAATAAAAAGTTACGCGGCTGACTAAACAATTTTTTCTAAATATTTTGGAATTGGATGTACGAAACTTTTTTTTTTTTTATTGAATCAGTTAACTTATCATCAGCTTCATTTCCCTTGGAATACCGGTAACTTTTTAATAATATATAATAAATAATAACAATAACAAATAATAATAATAACAAATAATAATAATAACAAATAATAATAATAAATAATAATAAATAATAAATCATAATGATGATAATAAAAAATTATAATAAATAATAAACAAAAATAATAATAATGAATATTAAATAATATATGAAAATAATAATAAAATAATAAAATAGTAAGAAAATAATAAAATCATAATAATAGTAATAATAGAAATAATAATTTAAATAATAATAGTAATAATACTACTACTACGACTAATAATAATAATAATAATAATAATAATAATAATAATAATAATAATAAGTCATAACAAAGTAGTAGTAGTAGTAGTAGTAGTAGTAGTAGTAATATTTATTATTATTATTATTGTTATTATTATTATTATGATATTAGAGAATATTGCAGAACGGCCATTCTAAGTGTAAGAGATAATAGCCAACATCTTGTCAGTCATCAATTCATCTAGAAGTATTGACTAAGAAATGTGATATTTTCTTAAAATTTTTCAAGTAAAAAAAAAGGAAAAATATAATAAGTGTTGTACATTCATATTCGAAATGAAAAACCGAGTTATTCCTCAAATTCTAAAGGAAGAAATATAAATAGGAGCAAAGAACAATACGACTGACAACTCCAACAAACAGATACAGTCAAATTGAATAGATCGCCGAGACTGCAGTCTTTATTTCTACACAAGGGTTGTGGTGGCTGATGTGGTAACGTCCCTAACTGATGAACGCCGAACTGGGGTTCGAATCCCGCACAAACTCGTTAGTTTCTTTGGTCGCTACAACTTCACTATCCTTCTGAGCTAATGATGGGGGGTTTGGGGGAGCCTATAGGTCTATCTGCTGAGTCATCAACAGCCATTGCCTTGGTCCTAGCTTGGGTGGAGAGGGAGTTTAAGCGCAGATCGTATGTATACTGTATATGGTCAGTTTCTAGGACACTGTCCTGTTCGATAGGGCAATACTACTGTCCCTTGCCTCTGTCATTCATGAGTGGCCTTTAAACCTTTAAGAGCAAGTGTCGGCGGACTTTTGAAATACTGTAAATCTCTTTGGAAACCATCAATGTCTTTCCCACGTTGGCAGAACTAAAATTTCGCAAAAAGGAGTCAGTGATGTAGAACAGCCTTACAACCGAACTCTACAATATCAGCCGAATAAAAATGGTTTATTGTGTTTCAAAACGCCTAACATTTGGCATTGGCAGAGTTTCAGAGATGTTATTGGATGTTTCAAAATTTTATCTCGGAATTATCACGACTTGTAGATAACTTTCAACAATTTCCTCGAAAAATCATTTATCCTTTTACGAACTGAAAATTATTTTCTGTAAAAAGAGAGACATTTTTTTAGATGACTTAATAAAAATTAAATTCAACACTGAACCTCTGTTTTTTTTATCCATTAATCTTTATTCTTTCCTAATTTTTCGGTACACCTTTGTTAGGCAAGGTCATACATGACTTTTAAGCTTGATTCAAGCGATGAAGTACACAATCCGACTAAAAATACTGTATATGAAACTTAAAAACTGCTCTTCATTATTTCCATTATCAACAACAAAATCTAACTTTTCTAGTCCACTGCAGGACAAAGAAATCAGACATGTCCTTCTTCACAACTGTGGTTTGGTCACTTTTCACCACCACGCTGGGCACTGAGAGAGAGAGAGAGAGAGAGAGAGAGAGAGAGAGAGAGAGAGAGAGAGAGAGAGAGAGAGAGAGAGAGATACTTATACTTGTTTTATATTTTCTCTCTCTCTCTCTCTCTCTCTCTCTCTCTCTCTCTCTCTCTCTCTCTCTCTCTCTCTCTCTCTCTCTCTCTCTCTCTCTCTCTCTCTTTATATATATATATATATATATATATATATATATATATATATATATATATATATATATGACTAGATAAGTTTTTCATGAAGTAGTGGATGGCATGTTAAGGGCTATAAAAGTTCTGGTGTTGACCTCTAAACTCGTGGGATAAGTATATGAAGATACACTGTCATATTTAACTGTTGAGATTTTTTTTAATTGGAAGAAAACATCTTTTTACTCCAACGTTCATTAACTGGTTCTCGAGAAAAGAGAGAGAGAGAGAGAGAGAGAGAGAGAGAGAGAGAGAGAGAGAGAGAGAGAGAGAGAAGAGAGAGAGAGAGAGAGAAAACTTGGGATACATTTTCTCCAAATACTGTTTTGCTTCGAACGTTATTTACCAAATAGAAGCCACTTATATCATTAAAGAAATAGCTGTCTTTAATATAAACTTATCAACTTCTTTTATTAAATATTACGATTCGTCAAAAAAAAAAAAATAAGATCGGCGAACGACCAGGACAGTTTGATAATTATCTTAGACATCACGATATATCTTTTATAATTAGTTAATTAATTAATTCCAATTTAGGATTAGAAATTATAGACTACAGAGAAGTTCTTTAATTAATCCATTTTCAGATTAGAAATGATAGACTACAGAGTTTCTTTAATTAATTCTTTTCAGATTAGAAAATGATAGTCTACAGAGAAGTTCTTTAATTAATCCATTTTCAGATTAGAAATGATAGACTACAAAGACGTTCTTTAATTAAACCATTTTCAGATTACAAATGATAGACTACCAAGAAGTTCTTTACGACAAAACAGAATACTGCTCTTCCAAGCAACGAAGATGATAAAGATTTATTGTAGTACCCCCAGTAATATTACATTACCTCTGCTGTAATGTAATCTTTCAAGTCCTCTAACCAAACCAAACCATTGCAGGCACCATTAGAACGATACGAATGTGATACCCGATAAGGATAGAGTCAAGAACCCATTTCCTTTTCATACTTTATGAACAGAGATATGTGGTTTGGCATAGAAAACGAGGCTCATTGCTATGTAGTAATGCTGCTCTCTTTGTATCATTCCATCTCGCGAATATAGATCTAGGGTTGCTGAATCCTTTTAATAGACATATAGCTAACATTAGTGCAAATGATGGGGATGGTGTTGAACTATAACAAAATTTAAAGTATTATTGTAAGCAGGTCCAGAACATTAGGTCCTCGACAGGAAAATCTTGCAGTGACAATGCTATAATTCATCTGGACCAGATGTTGAAACTTCAGAGAATCAATTAAATGATGAACAATTATCTTAGAGTGGAATAAGTCTTGTTCAATAGTTTATACTGTATATGATTGACCTAGCTAACGTTGTTATGATATTAACATATTTAATTTTTTTTTATTATTTTCTCATATAAAGATTATTTGCTTTGCATGTTAGAGCCTTTGGGTTTGTAGTACCTTACTTTCGAGCATAGATTGAAGCTTGCTTGTATAATAATGATAATAATAATAATAAATAATAATAATAATAATAATAATAATAATAAGTAATATAATAATAATAATAATAATAATAATATCAGTAATGGTAAAATTAATATTAACATCATCATAAATATTGATATCATCATGATTATTTTTTTTTTACATTATATAATCATTAATATTGTTACAATTCATATTTCTGGCCTGGTCATGCTCTCATTGGCAATGATGGGGATGAATAGCTTATTTCTTGATGAACGAATTATATATTATTTCATTATTTTTTCATTATAACCATTATCCTTATCAATATTATCATTAATTTCCTAAAAGTGAGGCACTATCATAAAAATTCAATACGACCAAAAACTGAATACCTATTGAAATCATCG
>NC_090752.1:83083374-83085874 GCF_036898095.1 Palaemon carinicauda
CTTATATAATATTGAGCAAGTGTCTCACTATATATATATATATATATATATATATATATATATATATATATTATACACACACGATCACCTTGAGCTCTCCCCGTCCCACGGGGAGGAGGGAGGGAGAGTTGTTATACCCTGGTGATAGGGTGTGTGTGTACATATGTATGTAAATATTTAGCAAATAATTTTTGATGGGTCGCGTACACTAGTTAATATTTTGTTGTGCAATTCCTATCAAAATTGGCACAAATATTCATTACCACTGATACTGTGATCCATTACCGTGACAACTCTCTCTCTCTCTCTCTCTCTCTCTCTCTCTCTCTCTCTCTCTCTCTCTCTCTCTCTCCTTCCACACGACTGAACATCGTTCGGCGAACTTTGTCTCTTAGCGAACAAAGTTCGGTAAAGGTGTTTTTGCTGACGTCCAAACGATGACACGTGAACAGCGAGAGCCTGGTGACGGCAGCAAGAGTGATGGTTGTAGGGGTAACAAAAAAATGAACATTCGTACACAAAAACACGAAAATTCTCTTGTGTATTGTTATTGCTCTATGCACGAGAAAAAAAGAAGACTTTCTTACTTCATGAGTCATATAACAGTGACGATTTAACAGTAAATGAACAATACGTGATATGAAACATAAAATACTCTGAAAGAACAAGGACAGTGGAGGTCCTGTAGAGAGTGGAGTTCCCCTGCTGTATGGGACCGGAAAAGAACCCGTCAAAGTAAAGTAAAGTAAAGAAGAAAATTTGGTGCCTAGAGTGTTTGCAAAGGAGACGTAATTTGGAAAGTTGTGAATTTTATAATAATACAGGAGTTATAAAGTGACTTGGAACTAGATTTCATAAATTACAGGAGAATGTATCCAAATATCTTTTACAATGTTGTCTCGAAACTGGAACCTACAATCACCAAGCAGGATACAATTATACAGAACTTCAATACACATTACAACAAGGATTTCCGAGCAGTTTGCGTAAAATTATATTCGAAACTTGCACACACATTTATGATTGCCTAAGTAAAGAGATCTCTTTGACTTGCAAACTTGCTGCATTTCTCGCCTGTCACGTTTATGTTATCTGCGGGAAAGAGCTAGTTTTCACTTCACCTCATCTTCAGTAACATTATTGAGATTAGTGGCCCGAGTTATTTTAGAAATTGCTGCAACTCGTCATTCATTGTAGATTGCGCCAATATAATGTTGGGACACGGGCTCTTGCATTGGCAGACCGTAAAGAAAATTACATCACCATCTCGATAAGCATCAGTCCTCACATCCCAAAGGCTGAAAGGATGCTGTTTATACAACTGTCAAGTTCAAAGTTGCCTTACTTGACCAATAAAACTTTGAAGTGTTTTAAATTTGAAGTGGAGTATTAAAAAAAATTGTATTTCTTTGGCATTGGTGAGAAACGTAACTTCGTACGTCAGGCAATGATATCTCCCAAGTCTTTAACCACCAACGAGCACAACTCTCGTTAATTCGGTAGGAAATATTTATTTTAATGTTGTTAATGCTCTTAGAATATTGCGTTTATTCTTGTTTCCTGTTCTCACCGAGCTATTTTTCCTATTGGGCCCCCTGGGCTTATAGTATCCTGCTTTTCCAACTAGAGTTGTAGCTTTACAAGTAATAATATTAATGATAATAAGCATACGAAAAAAAAAAACCTACGCATGTGACGTCACTTGAAAGAAAGTTCGTCGAGCAAAGCTCGTCCGTGTGGACGGAGCCTTAGCCTCATCTACTTTTTAGCCTTCTACTTTCCCTTTTTTCCCTCTTCCTTTCCGCCATCTTAACTTATTCTTCGCTCTAGTCTCACATCGTCGCTGAGTGATCTCACCGGTAACAATAAGCATATCTTAAGGTTTAATTTTTGTAGGGCGCCTTCGTCCCCTAGAGTCCTTCCTTTATATCCTTGTACTTCACCTCGTCCGCGCTAACTTTCTACCTTCTTGTCCAACTTCTTCTGACTTTTCCTTCAGTTTCAGTTGCTGAATTGCCTCTAAGGCCCCAACGCCGGTAATAAAACCCAATTTCATAAATGCAATCCAATTCAGTAATATTCCGTGAGTTTAGTGAATGTAATAATGTAAGCAGTAAAAACGGCTGAGCTCCCTGCATGGAAGGTTGTTGTCCATGAATATAGAAATAATGATATAAAGGCACATGAAGTTTAATTGCGATAATAAAAGCGGGGACAAAATGTTAAATGGAACTTTCAACCTCTCTCCGATACCGTGATAAAAGATTAACTTTATATTTTAAGCAATAGAATTTAATTGATGATAAAAGCATGAAGCAAATTTGATATGAAACTTGCAGCCATTTCCTCTAAGCCGAGAGAGTAATAAAAAAAGAAATTGTCTTTTCGGTAATGAATTTTGTACATAGGCAATGTTACATGAAACACTTGCTCAGAGTTGTGGTGGCCTATAGGAAACGTCCCTGCCTGTCGTTCTGCTGGACGGGAGATTGAGTCTCGC
>NC_090752.1:83095874-83108374 GCF_036898095.1 Palaemon carinicauda
AATCAGAAATCATATCATACTTGGTTGATTTCTATCTGTTATTTTGTATTTTGGCGTTGCAATACAAATGGTCGTTAGGACCGCCTCAGACCAGGCATTTAAAATGCTATTATAATAATAAGATTACTTACAGACCTTTTCTCAGATAGCATCTATACCGTTTTAAACGCTTCCAGAAGACTAAAATTGCTGCCATGCCGTCTCCAGTATTTGAGACAGCCTTGCTCATACGCCCTTCATCCTCTGAATTCAACTTCTATTATTTTCGGTAATCGTAAACTGCACAAAGGCAACTGGTCTGGAATTCGATGGGAAAAATGCCATTTCAGAATTTTATGACAACCCCCCCCCCCCCCTTGGACTCTGAAAAATTGTCAATCCTTAATAGACTCCCCGCGATTGTTTTATATAAAGAACTTTACAAAACGAGTGTGTGTTGAGATAGTTTTCTCTGGATAATTATCTTTCACTTCTTGTTAAGTCGAGGCTCTTATACAAATTCAAAATTTGGATAAAATGAAGACAAAACAATACAATGTTGAATTTTCAGGGTACCTATTTTGTATTTTTTCTCAAGTTTTACAAACGCTTAATTATATTGTTATGTAATTATATATAGTTTTAGTTAGTTGCATTTAATGTTTTTAAGTACCTTATCTAATCTATTTATATATAATATTCTTATTTGGCGGATGCTAATAAAAAATATTTGTAGGCTTAGCTGTAATCGTCCAAAAGGGGATTCCTTAAGTTTCTCGTCTTTCCAAAGGTTTAGAATAATGATGAAAGTATTCAGATAAACAGAGATTTGTGTCTTGGGGTTATACATCGGTCAAAATTTTGAAAATGGTAAGATCACAGAAACCCTTTGAACAGTTAGTTTTCAACAATCTATAGCGGAAACAAAAATACGTTTTCCTTTTTTTAATTTTGATAGAATTGTGTTTTTCATGAAAGATGTGCAAAAAATGAGTTTTATAAAGTTCAAAATGCTCTGTACTCGAGTCAGTAAGTCGAAATTCTGTTAGGTTAGCAAACATATTGGTAAAGCATAAAGGTTTCCATAAGAATTAAAGGAAAGCGAAGGCCCTATTCTTTTGTTATTTCCCTCATCCCCCTTCAAATGTAAACAATATGAATCACTTGTTTATTTATTTGCTAAGTATCCGTAGATATGGATGGTGATAATTTTTTTTTATTATTTGTCTGTTGTCAGAGTTTTCATGTTACTCATTAATAAATCGCTTAATGATACTTTAAAGGTTTATAGTCCACTCATGAATGGCTGAGGAAAAGGAAAGTCACATTGCTCTAGAAGCATTGCCAAAGCAAGCAGGACAATGCCCTAAACACTGGCCATACATAAATATGATCAGCTCCCAAACCCTCTCTCCACCCAAGCTAGGACCAGGGAGGGGTAGGCCTTGGTTGCTTATGACTCAGCGGGTAGTCCTATGAGGTCCATCATACCATCCTTAGCAAAAAAGGATAGTGAGGTTGCAGACACTAAAGGAACTAATGAATTTGAGCCAGACTCGAACCCCAGTCTGGTGATCACCTGGCAGAGATGTTACCAATAGGCCACAACAAACCTAGGAAAAAGACAGATGGGGAACAGACGGACAAACTACGGATTAACAGAAACCTAGAAAGATTTGTGTATCACCTTTGGGATTTTATACTCATTGGGACAGTTTCCAAAGATATTACTCCCAGTCAATACTAACACCTGTAGCCACAAAAGAAATCAAATTCATTTACAGATTGAGGTCATTTTTAGAACAGTTTGCTAATTGACGCGAATTTGATGATATTGACATTTCATAGATCTACAAAAAAAGGGGGAGAGCGGGAAGTGAGTGAGAGGAGTAAGAGTAGCGGGAATTGGGAGAGGTATTGTTAGAATATCTACTGCGAATACATTTAGGACAAGGATTAATTATGTATAAGGACTGTTGTATACATTTAGATTTGCCTTCTCTCTTAGTTGAAAGAATTTCTAAGAGAAAAAATATATTCGACATCAATGAGCTATAATTTTAAAACATTTTATCAGCAATTACAGTAGTTAGTCAGTCAATTCCCTTTTGAGCTATTCTTCATTCTAGCTTTAAATTGCATATTTGTTATATTTGAATAAACGCCAGCTATTTTCCAATATATTCAATATTAAAGCTGCCTATACTTGAAAGATTGTATTCGACTCCAATGACCAAACGTGTTAGGTAGTAGATTGTCCAGGGCACCAACCACCCGTTGAGATACTAGCGTTAGAGAGTTATGGAGTCCTTTGACTGGCCAGACAGTACTACATTAGATCTTTCTCTCTGGTTATGGTTCATTTTTTATGTGCTTACTATTACACCGATTAGTCTGGCCTGTTATTCATATGTTCTCCTCTGTCCTTATACACCTGAAAACACTGAGTTGACTAAACAATTCTTTTTCACCCAAGGGGTTAACTACTGCATGCACTGTAGTTGTTTAGTGGCCACTTTGCTCTTGGTAAGGGTAGAAGAGACTCTTCAGCTATGGTAAGCAGCTCTTCGAGGAGAAGGACACTCCAAAATCAAACCATTGCTCTCTAATCTTGGGTAATGCCATAGCCTCTGTTGCGTGGTCTTCCACTGTCTTGGATTAGAGTTCTCTTGCTTGAGGGTACACTCGGGCACATTATTCTATCTTATTTTTCTTCCTCTTCTCTCGTTAAAGTTTTTATATTTTATATAGGAAATATTTATTTGAATGTTGTTACTGTTCTTAAAATTTTTTATTTTTCCTCGTTCCTCACTGGGCTATTTCCCTGCTGGACCCCTGGGCATATAGCATCCTGTTTCACATGTAAGGTTGAGCTTAGCAAGCAATAATGATAATAATAATAATAATATTGTTGCGCCGGCATTAGATTGTTATTAATCAATCGGTCAGCAAATCACTCGACGCTTGCAATGATCAACTCTATGTCCTTATTCTTCCCAGTTCAGTATTCAGAAATATTCTCGTCTTCTCTTCGTAATGATGAAATGGAAAATTAAATAGAGTATGTTTTCCAGGATTGGCTTATTTTCTAGAGTATTACATTGAATGTATTTCTTAGGAAATATGTTTCTATCTATTCGTGCCTCATTCACTTGGTCCATTTGCATATTGTGTTTTTTATTTCGTTTTGTAATGTTTCACCCACAAGAGTTTCATTCGCTTGCTATTAATATACACTTCCAGAAACTGAAATGTGAGTAGAATTTTGTATTTAGAAGTTTTCGTTTTCACCTCTGTTCTAATTATAGATAAGCTCCCTATCGCTATTGATAAAAGTTATATTCCGATATTTTCTAGACAGGATCATGAAATAGAAAATATACGAGACGAATCCGTTTAGGATTCGCTCAATTTTTTTCATGTTTCCTTGTGGTTCTTTACATCTGAAAGGCATGCGCATTAGTGAATTTTACGCATATATGGTTGTATGTATGTATGTATGTAGTTATATATATATATATATATATATATATATATATATATATATATATATATATATATATATATATATATGTATGTATAAACAGTTTATGTATGTTTGTACAAAATATAAGTATCTTTGTATAAATATATATGTATAAACACGAAAAACCTTTTTGAATCAGTAAAATATTCACCTTTTATTGTATTGACACCGAACCAAATTTTAGTAACAAAGAAATTCCTTCCCGAAGAACTATTATTCATCGCAGTACTATTCATTAAAAGATTTAGTCGCAGAAACCAAAAGCCTTTTATGTTGTTTTTCCCTCATGAATAAAAGCAATAAAATTAACGCAGAAACTTAAGAAAAAAAAAAGGCTCATCCAAATGGCTAAGAGAAAATGGACGGTTTTAGCAATGGGCGACCAACATTGCTGTCATTACTTCCACTTTATTGTAAAACATCAATTGAAGTTGATGTTGATGCCATTACAACTGCCATTGGAGGATTACGTTCATTCATAGCCACTGATAAACGCTGAGTCACATCGGTTGATTTTAACGTTTCTCGAGTTCCCTCGATCAGTCAGTTGATTGGATATCCCCTTGGATAGAGTCCTGATGGGTGATATCCTTGGATTCCCCATGTTTGAGGTTTATCCTTATGATCAGTCGTGTATGTTTCTGAGAGAGAGAGAGAGAGAGAGAGAGAGAGAGAGAGAGAGAGAGAGAGAGTGAGTTGTGATTGTTATTGTGCTTTTGCTGTTCTGGATACTTTAAAACCGGATTACTCTCTTCTTGATACTCCAATACTTTATTTCTCTGTTCTGATTTCGCTGTTTTGGATATTCCAAAACTTAATTTTTTTCTGGATATTTTAGAACCTGATTTCGCTGTTCTGGAGACTCCATAAAACCTGATTTAGTTGTTCTGGATATTTCAAAACCTGATTTCTCTGTTTTGGGTACTCCAAAATCTGATTTTCCTGGTCTGAATACTCCTAAAACCTGATTTTTTTTTGAGACTGCAAAACTGGTTGTCTCTGTTCTAGAGACTTCAAACCTTGATTTCTATGATCTGGGCGCTTAAAAATCTAATTTCTCTATTCTGGACACTCCAAAACCTGATTTCGGTGAGCTGGAGACACCAGGTTTTTTTTTTTGGGGGGGGGGGAAATTTTGCAATCAATTTAGAAATTATTTCAAGTAATTTTACTTAACATGTTTCGAAGTTTTGTCTATCTTTTTGGAATTTTTATATTATTATTATTATTATTATTATTATTATTATTATTATTATTATTATTATTATTGGGTAGACACCCACAAAAAAATACTTCGGAGGGTTTTACTTACTAACCTCGTTCCATTTTAGTGATTATTATTTTTTATTTTTTTGTTTCAGCCAGAGGGTCTTGATTTATGTAAAACAATATTCATTGATAAGTATATCATCTTGAACATATATTACATTTTAAATATCTATAGTCCATTTCTTTTAGCGATGCATATTTGCACCGATTCGCGGCGGTGCCCTTTTAGCTCTGAAAAGTTTCCTGATCGCTGATTGGTTAGAATTATCTTGTCCAACCAATCAGCGATCCGGAAACTTTTCCGAGCGAAAAGGGCACCGCTGCGAGTCGGTGCAAATATGCATCGCTAAAAGAAATGGACTATAGTCCACATTACGAACTGCAAAATCGACGTTCAGGAAAACAAATTTTAAAAGCAAGATTTTAGCAAGTTCAATTTGGAAAGCAGACTTTTCCCAAGCTTATTATGCTAAAAGCCAACTTCACCTCCTTTACTAGCTGACCAGGGGGCGGGAGAGGGGTAGGGGGCTTTACTAATCACTTTAGAATAGCGAATTCATAACTCGAGTCCTTATCTCTTATTTGGAAAGACTTTTAGGCTGATAATATTTCTTTCTGTGCCCCAGCCTTCCCATGTGAGAAGGAAGGAGGCGATAAAACTTTGTATCCTTAGGAGAGTAGAGGATTAACTTGGCTCTAAACAGAATTACTTTAACGGCATCTGGCAACTCTTGAAGACTTTGGCGGTGGAATAAGTTTGTTTTTGCAGCTCTAACTTATATAGATATTACTTGAAGCTCTTACTTACATAAATATTACTTAAGCGCATGTGGTTTCTGCTTTTACTTAAACGGAATTAGTACTCAAATGCTTTATTTTCTGTTGTTGCCTAAATTGAGATGTTGCAAGAATAAGATCGTTTGCCTTTGGTACTGATAAGGACAATTTTCCTGAAAATAAATGAGTCTTAGTGATTGTTTTATGCGATTTGCATCAATAAAATGTCATCAAGGAAACCTAAATTGCTTGGTTTTTAATAGACATCATAGTATTTCAGTTGTCTCTCAAAATGTAATACAGTAATATGCACTTTAAAAATACTGTAATTTTAATCGGAAATTCTCTGTAAAAATATACTGTTCTCAGCCGTATTTCAGTGAAATACAGGCGACCGTAATTTTACCCTACTTTGTTATGATAGTTTACGTGTTGGTGACCGCAATCCCACTCGTTTACGTCAATATATCCGTTTTTAAAACGTTAAATGCCTGAAAACATTTATTCTAGGACTTTTACCGTTTCTTTTACGGCTTAATTTTAACAGTGTATTGTACATCATTTAGTTGTATGCATCCAAGTGGCTTGGCATCATTGGTTTTTGACGGAAAGCCGACCATGGCGTCACGTGAGATCAGTATTGAAGCACCGGGTGAAATCATAGAAATTATCGAAAATGGTCCCGGTACATAACAGTTTTGTTGAGAAAGCTCAAGAACTTCTATTCGGGACCCGTTTAGTCTCTCATTAATATTTTTACGGCTTGTATGTTAAAGTAGAAAATGTAATTAATCCTCTAAATAAGTGATCCTCCACACCAACCCATAAGGATTTCGCTATATTGACGGATATTGTCTCGAGATGAATCGGTATATGGAATTTTGTTAAAAGGTATCTCATAAAATACGATGTATCCAACTTTATAGGAGTATATTAAATTGATATTTTAGTGGAATGTTCTACGGTGGTTCCTAAATCATGATTCTTATCTTCATTTCATTTAAAAAGGGTCTGCATTTTTCATGTACAGTACAAGACGAATACTAAACATTTAACGACTTATCTTGTATAGACATGATTTAAATTACTTCTTGTCGTATGGTAAAGCGAAAAGAATCAGCTATTCTATACCCAATGCTTGATGGTAAGCTTTCTTCTCAATGTTTGACAAAAGTGGTATATATTTTCTCAGGTTAGAGGGCATTTTTGTAATAATGAAAAACTTTAGTGAAACAATTTAAACCTGTTACACATTATAAAAACCTTCCATTTAACTCAAGTGAACGACATTATTCTCACGCCTTTGAATGCGTTAATTAATTTTTGTCTAAAAAAACGTGGTTATTGGAATAAAATCATATATTTCACATTTTGCATCTTCCGAACAGTTTTTGGATATCCGAAAGATATAACAATAATATTAGATAAAATAAAGATTTCAAAGAAACGCCATTCCCATGGGGGAGAACAGACGATAGAAAAATGGAATGGAGTTGAAACAAGATTCTAACGCAAGAGGATGGAGGAAAAAAAAAAAAAAACTATGGGACCCTCCAGCTTCCCTTACCTCGTTAACGGAATCCGGGAATGTTTTTTTTTTTTTTTTTTTTTTTTTTTTTTTTTTTTTTTTTTTTTTTATGACTCCGAAAAGGGGAAGACCTATAAGAACTTTTTGAGAAACGCTCTTGGAAATCCGAAGTTGAAAATTATATTCCTTGTCGAAAGTCTATCTTTGGACATATTTGCCTCATAAGTAATATATTTATTGTTAATTTCACTTTTGCTATTTTAAAAGATTTTATGTGATATGCTTTCCTCGCTTGTATCCTGAGAGAAGGATTTCTATCGATATTTTGTAACGTTTCGTAGTTATACTGAATAATAGTTCCATCTCTCTCTCTCTCTCTCTCTCTCTCTCTCTCTCTCTCTCTCTCTCTCTCTCTCTCTCTCTCTCTCTCCATTAATCTTCCAGGGTATGTAGCCTCTCTCCGTATATCGCTGGTAAAATTTGATCGACTTGAAAACAACGATGCCAAGTTAAAAATTTTATCAGAGGAAAATATCATGCAAATTATATCATCTAGGAAATTTTTGGCTTTATATATATATATATATATATATATATATATATATATATATATATATATATATATATATATAATGATGATATATTTCGATAGTTAAGTAACTGAATTAGAATAAGGAAAGGAAACCAATTCTCAAGATTAAAAAGAGGATTTTAAGATGGATTGACCCCTGATATATATATATATATATATATATATATATATATATATATATATATATATATATATATATATATATATATATATATACTGTGTATATATATATATTCAAATAAGCCATATATATTTTTGATATATTAATGTCTGGATTCTCTTAACGACCTCGGGATCAGAGCCCCAGGCGAAATCACACAAAGACAAGAGCTTGGCTCCGGCCGGGAATCGAACCCTGGTGGGCAAGCTTATATAGACAGTGACTAACCCACTTGGCCAAGTGGGTTAGTCACTGTCTATATAAGCTTGCCCACCAGGGTTCGATTCCCGGCCGAAGCCAAGCTCTTGTCTTTGTGTGATTTCGCCTGGGGCTCTGATCCCGAGGTCGTTAAGAGAATCCAGACATTAATATATCAAAAATATATATGGCTTATTTGAATATGAAAAACACGTAAAAAAAATGTGCAAAATTCATCATATATATATATATATACTGTATATATATATATATATATATATATATATATATATATATATATATATATATATATACACACACATATGTATACAGTATATATATATAATATAAATATATGTATATATGTATATATGATAAATTTTGCACATTTAGATGTGTTTTTCATATTCAAATAAGCCATATATATTTTTGATACATTAATGTCTGGATTCTCTTAACGACCTCGGGATCTTTCTTCGTGGCCAAGTGGTTTAGTCACTGTCTATACAAGCTTGCCGACCAGGGTTCGATTCCCTGCCGGTCACAAGCTCTTGTCTTTGTGTGATTTCGCCTGGGGCTCTGATCCCGAGGTCGTTAAGAGAATTCAGACATTAATGTATCAAAAATATATATGGCTTATTTGAATATGTATACATATGTGTATATATATATATATATATATATATATATATATATATATATATATATATATATATATATATGTATATATATATATATATATATATATATATATATATATATATATATATATATATATATATATATATATGGTGGTGAAGGTTTACACTTCTAACGCCTGTATCTTGAAACTGCCGGATTCAGAAAACAGACTTTGCAATTGTCTCATGAATTTTTATTTAGGAAGTGAAGAAGCTTTTTCAGGAGCAGGCCAGTCTATTTTGTCGCATAAGCTATACGTATGAAACACATAAAAACGTCTATAAAGCTGCTCTTGAAGTAGCCAATGCTTCAAACTTTAATAGATTTTAAGTAAAGAAATGAAAATAACAGAATATAAAAGTAATTTAAAATCACCATAAATGAAACAGCTGGGATTTGTCACCAATCGTTTAATTCTTCAATTGATGCCCATCGTCTATTGTCTGCTAAAGCATGTCAGTCACTGCTGACAAATCATTCGTGTTTACTGATTGATTCATTGGGGGATCTTTTGCAGTTCTTCAGCTGCCTCGTTCAGTAAAAAGCATAAAAGGAGAACGCTATTAAGAAGGTTTTTGGCGAAGACTTTTAAAAAAAGGTTTAATTTTGTCTAATTTATCAAGATAGGTTTGACACTTTTGGTGTTAGCTTAACATAGAAATTAATTAAGGTGGATTTCTCCGTTTAACCTTGTTCGCTGTTTTCCATTCACCTACTAGCTCTCTCTCTCTCTCTCTCTCTCTCTCTCTCTCTCTCTCTCTCTCTCTCTCTCTCTCTCATCCCGAAAATCTTTCACAAAGTCACAGAAAGGAAAGAGAAAGAGAATGGTGTTCGCGTATAAAATTAGTTACAGGAAATATATTCGGTTTCTACAAATATCTGGAATTATATGTTGCTAACTCTCTCTCTCTCTCTCTCTCTCTCTCTCTCTCTCTCTCTCTCTCTCTCTCTCTCTCTCTCAAAATTCTTAAAGGGATAACCTATGTAGATCACAACAATCTATTCAAGCTTAGCACAAATCAGTCCAGAGGTAACGGATACAAACTGGAATTGAAAAGATACAACACCTCTCAATGTGGCAATTTCTTAACATACAAAATAGCAAATACTTGGAATAGTCTTCCAGCGGATGTAGGAAACAGTCACATGGTAAACGAGCTCAAGAACAAGTTAGACAAGATCTTAAGAACTCTCTGAATGGTTAAACTAAGTCGCTTTACCAAAGAGCAAATCGAGTCTCCGAGTATGGACTAAAAAGTCTTTGAGACATCAATCTCTCTCTCTCTCTCTCTCTCTCTCTCTCTCTCTCTCTCTCTCTCTCTCTCTCTCTCTAGCCTATTTTCAAGTTCTTATAAAAGGAGAGCGCAACTGTAGTTGACTAACCTGGCCTTTATCATCCAACTGCTTCAATTTTAGTGTTGCCTTTCACTGCAGGAGGAAATAAAGACAACACGATTCATATATGACAAATATATAAATTTAACATTAAGCCAAATATTATCTCTCATCTAAATTAAGACTATTATGCAATGTATAGTCTTTTCAAGTCTCCTTTATCTTTCGATCTCATTAGTCCCTCTATATAGCAGGATCGGCAGCTTGAGTTAATTTTCTCTATTTCTATTCCATGCATCCTCTTCCCCCAGTCCCACTTCACCCCTATCCCTCATCAACACATCCATCCATCTGATCCGCTGTATAATTATTTCAAGTAATAAATATCAATAACTAAACTTTTGGCTTCTCTCATTACACGTGTGTCTATAGGCCTACCTAATACCTTATAGAGATGAGTTTGTTATTGTCATTGTGTTGGCCACTTGGTAACGTCTTTGCCTGGGGATTGCCAGACTGGGTTTTGAGTCCCGCTCTAATTCGTTAGCTCCTTTGGTCGCTGCAACCTTGCCATCCTTGTGAGCTAAGGATGGGGTGTTTGGGGGAGCCTATAGGTCTATGTGCTGAATTATCAGCAGCCATTACCTAGCCTTCCCTGGTCCTAGCTTGGTGGTAGAGGGGACGTTGGGTTGATAATATGTATATATGGTCAATCTCTATGGCATTTCCTGCTTACTGGGGCTTTGTCAATATCCTTTGCCTCTGCCATTCATGTGTGACCTTTAAATCTATAATACTTGTAGCAACAAATGATGGCACTTGATAATTCATGAAGCGTTTTTGCGTGATTTCTACCATTTTTAAGGGGAACTTAAACTTAGCTTTTTGGTAATGCTTATTTCGGTGTGGCAGCTTCTGGAAATATGAAAATAAAATTCAGTATGTTTTGAGAAAAGCTTTTCTCATTCATTCATTGCATCTTTAATTCCTAGCTATCTTTCATTTTATGAGAGTTATTTTATTCTCATTGGTGTCTCGCAATGAAAGTGTTTGCCAGTTTTCTGCTTAATTGACTTTTCAAGATACAGAAAAAAATATTCTTGTTAGAAAATATCCTTTGGTATATCTTTTGCTTACCAAATTTTTAAACTGGCACTTTTACCTGTTTGACCAATACTTTATTTATATTTAATAACCTCTTCCTTATAAATGTTTTTTTGCAAATTTTGGAGAACGTGAGAATGTCCAAAGGGCAGTCATCCCTCTTTTTTTTTTTTTTTTTTTTTTTTTTTTTTTTTTTTTCTCGAACAGACATGTATTTGCTGCTTTTACAAATGAGTGAAACTTACGGTCTACTTGATGAATCTGGTAACGTATATTTTTAGCCACGACGTATATATGATATTTATTGTGGTGTATTTCAAGCCTCGACGTATATATATATATATATATATATATATATATATATATATATATATATATATATATATATATTATAGTTCAAAGAATATATCAGAAAATTACTTGCGTGCTATTACTTTCGTTTTCTCTTTTTATTCATATATTTTGCCTTTGTCAAAGAGGTTTCCCGAATCGAGCCTTCCTCCCCACCTCCCCTCTTAGTCAGTACTGGTGTGACAGCCAATATCAAAACATATTGGAGGCGTTGAAAGGGTAACCCCTATTTGTGCCTTGGCACTGTTTACATTCAAACACAAGGATTTGTGGGAAACGTGAAAACAAATGTTGGAACTCTGAGGAATATTCTGCTGTAACAAAAAGAAATAACACTTTCAAAAGGTTTCCCGATTTTTTTTTTTTACTTTTGTAATTTCTCCCATAAGTGAGAATTAGGATTTTTTTTTATCTTTTTAATTATTTTTAACTTGTATCCAGTCCTTAAAGTAAGTTAGAAACAGTTTTTTAATGAACTTTGTTTTGAATCTTTTCAATGATATCAGTCAAGAAATTCATAATTCCAAAGGTCTGCATTCTCAGAGTGGTTTCTAGTTCCATTTGCGTCACACTCAACATAACATTATATATATATATATATATATATATATATATATATATATATATATATATGTATATATATATATATATATATATATATATATATATATATATATATATATATATATATATATATATATATATATATGTCCTGGCAGCGTCCATTTGTTTTTCTTACATGTCATTAGAATATCCTCTAATATATTTTGCTCTCCTATCCATGTTGCTCTTTTTTTTTGTGTCAGTGTTATTCCCATCATTATTCTTTTCACAGCTCCTTGATTTGTAACTAGCTCAGGTTCTAAGGCTTTAGTAAGGCTCAATGTGTATGTGTGTGTGTTTATTTTATTCCTGAGTATTTATTATTATTATTATTATTATTATTATTATTATTATTACTAGCCAAGCTAGAACCCTAGTTGGAAAAGCAAGATGCTAT
>NC_090752.1:83110874-83115874 GCF_036898095.1 Palaemon carinicauda
ACTGGTGCTGTGAGGAATCTATAAACTCCTTAGTTCAGTGTAATATGTGTGAGATAAGGTGTATGGTGAAGGTTACGGAAAGAAATACAGAAGAAGCTATCTCCTCTTCATGACTAAAACATCAGGTATAATACCTGTAATAGACATTAGAGGCGTCTTCGGTCATCTTTCGACGTGAGGGCTAAACTTTTATGTTATTTTCTTGGCCAAACTTGTTACTTTCATGGCAAAACTTATGTTTTTTCTTGTCTGAACGTATGCTATTTTCTTGCCAGTTTCAATATTAAGAAAGTAAAGGAAGGGAGTTGGTTTATGGTTTAGTTAATATTTAAGAGAACAAGAAATGAAAAAAAAAATTCTTGCAGGGTTGGGGGTTGGGGGTAAAACCCAAATTTGATTTTCCACGTGTGGAAAAATGTCAGTGCGTTAACATACATCTGAGAAAAACTACTCTGACAGAACCCATGCATAACAAAACTGAAATGTTCGAGATATTGCTGGAAACAAAAAAGGTTTTGGCCATTATGTATAATACATCTATTTTAAATTTCATATATAACAGGAATGGATTAATTAAGTTCTGATCCAACATATTCACTTCATTCGTTGATCATATCATAAATTGTATAACACTGTGCTAGGACTTTTTCTTAACAAGGAAATCTAATTGTAGTTCACTTAACATAATTCAATCTATGTTTCTTATCCGAGTTCGTTTTGCGTATTAATTCATAACTTTGGCGATGAATACAAATTTTATTAGATACGCACATCTGATAGTGAGGTTGGGAGGCGTGGTTAGAAACAAGTGTATAGGTCTTGGGTATGACGGATGGAAGAAAATAGGGCACAGGGTTTGATGATAGGATGGAGGGGAGACGAGTGGTTAGGCCCAGGGTATGAAGAATGGAAGAAAGTTTGAGAATGTGGTCATGTTGTGGAGGATTTATTTTTACTTTATTTTTATTTTTTTGTTTTTGCCAAATCCAGAGAGAGAGAGAGAGAGAGAGAGAGAGAGAGAGAGAGAGAGAGAGAGAGAGAGAGAATTTCATTTGCTTTAGTTTTTCTAGATCGCGCGAGAGTGTGTGTGTGTTTGAGTGTGTGTTTGAGTGTGTGTTTGAGTGTGTGTTTGAGTGTGTGTTTGTGTGTTTGGTTGTGTGTTTGTGTGACTGCGGTGTGCGCCGAAGAGCAAGTGGTAGTTAGAGAATGATCGTTGGGGGGTGAGAAAGACTGTTGGTACAAATGAGATTGTTTGTTTACATTTTTTTAGTTAGGTTACGACAGTGGTGAATGTTTCGGAGCGAATGCTTTTTTATTTGACTGCAGCTTAAGGCAGTTGTGTGAGTGCTGGATAACTATTTATATATTTTCGACCAGCGTGGAAGTGTTTTTTGATTTTCAAAGTAAGTACAGTTTTGTTTATCTTTGCTTGTCGTGATTGTGAATGATAGGAACAATTTATTATTTATCTTTGATTATAGTGCGATAGTTCAGTTAGCTAGAAGTGTTCGTAAGTGTTTTTCTTTTTTATTTTGGCAGGCTGCGATTCCTCCTTTGGAGAGACCCAAGTTTTTTGAAAGTGGATGTATTGTTGATGACTTGGCTTGTATTACGATTTTGTTTGGACTGCTCATTTGATTGATCAACTGTTGACGACCTGGCCTGTTTATTACAATTAAGATTTAGGATGATGATGATGATGATATCGACGACGATGACACCCATGACCCCGAGGAGTTAAGTCCGTTATGGAAATTGAAAACAATCTTCGGGTTTCATATAGTGGTGTTGTGCCATAAAAGACAGTTGGCTTGTGTGTATAGACAGTGTTGGTGTCTATAAAATATATATAAACATATTTATTTGGGTGTTGGTGTGCGGGTGATTTAAGTTTTGTTAGGGGTTTCGTTGATTATTTGAATGGTGGTTATTATATATTTAGTGTGAAGTTTATGATTAGTTGTAAGTGTGATTATTATTTTGATTGTGAATGGTTCCATGTTAAGTATTGTGGTATTAGGAAATATAGTTTTAAGGGTATGTTTTGTTTTGTTTGTCCTTTTGTCCAAGAGTCCAGTTGATAAAGTAAGGGGAAAGTTTGTGTTGTGGGACCATTGTCAGTAGGTGTGATTCAGGGTGTGGGGCTTGTTTTTTGGAACATCCCGCCACATTATTTTGGCGCCCGAACAGGGACTGCTGAGGTGGGATAGAAGCTGGACTGTTGGACGAAGGACGGAATTAGGTTAAGAATTTAGGATTAAGGTTGATGAAAAATGGAAGAGCAGAACAAGTTACTGAAGGAGGAATTGCGGCTGAGTAAGGAGCGTGAGGAGAGGTTGCTAATAGAGAATGAGAGGTTGAACTGGGAGAATGCGGCGATGCAGAAGGAGCTTAGGGAGTTAAAGGGGACAGTAGAGAGAGTGGAAGAATGTGTTGAGATGAGGATGCGAGAGAATGAAGAACGAATGGAGAAACGAATGGAAGATATGATGGGGCAAGTCATGGGGATGATGAAAACTATAATGGGTGAAGGTGCAGTCGGAGGAGTGTCCTCAGCTTCGGGTAATGGGTTGGTAGTGAAAGAGAAGGTTAAGGTAGGTGATAATGGGAAAGGAAGTGATAGTGATAGTAGTAATAGTGATGGTGATATTGAAGATAAGGGAATTAGGCATAGTAAGGATGAACAGAAAGGGGAGAGGAAAGATGAAAGGAAAGGTAAAAGTGATGTGAAGAAAGAGAAGAAAAAGTATCAGGCTGATAGCAAGGACGATCGTGAATGGGTGAAAGTGGTAAGTAAGAAAAAGGGTAAGAAGGGAATGGTTAAGGATAGGAATTTAAGTGTGGAAGTGGATTCATTATATTCGAATGAGGAAGAAGGTAACAAGGGAGTAGACAGTGATGATAGCAGTGAGAATGAACGTGATGTGTGTAAGACTGTGTTTATGAGAGAGGTACCTCGGTGTGAAAGGTTCAATGAGCATAGCAGTAGGGATGTAAATGATTTTTTCAAGGAGTATGAGAGGTATTGTCAGGATAAGTATGGTGATAGTAAAAGAGTTTGGGCTAGGGAGTTAGGAGAATATTTGACTGGGTATTTGTTGACGATGTATGGAGTGATAATGAGTGTAGGGGACGTTGATTATGAAAGTGTGAAAACGAGAATAATTGAGCAGGTAAAACGTATGAAAGGGAGTGTTAAGTATAAGCGTAAGAATGATTTTGATGAGGCAAGGATGAATGCAGGAGAAGCTATATCAATGTACGTATGTAGGTTGGAAACTTTAGCTAGGAAGAAGTATGGGGATGAAGGTATAAATGAGAATAAGGAGTTAATGAGGAAGTTTCTGGCAACAGTACCTGAGAATGTGTGTGAATTTATTAATTTGAAACGCAAAGAGAAAATGAGGTGGACGCAAGAGAGATTGACATGGGATGATATACTAGAGATAGTTGAGGATTATGAGTTAGATAGGTGCATGAAAGAAAGTAAATCTGTGAGTGTAAGAACTGGAATGGAAGAAAGTGTAATAGAATTTGGTAGTTATAAGGACGCAATTTTGAGAGGACCAATGAGGGTAGCTGATAATGTAGTAGATAGGAGTGTTAGGGCGAGTAATGTGGGAATACCTGTAAGGACAAATGAAGGGTTTAGGCAAGGGAATCAGGTTTGGAGGGATAGGAGTGCTAGTGCGCCGCAAGATAGGTCAGGTAGTTGTATCCGTGAAGAGAAGTGTTATAGATGTGGGAAAGTAGGACATAAGAAGAATGAATGTAGATGGGCTCTTGGTGCTTGTTTTGGATGTGGTGAGGTAGGGCATAGAATTAGTGAGTGCAAGAAAGAGAAAGAGGTTAAGTGTTTTCGGTGTGGTATGATTGGGCATGTGGCGAGTGGATGTCGTAGTAATCGTATGAATGTGATTTGTGGTAATTGTGGTAAGGATGGTCATTATGCTAGAATGTGCAAGGAGCCGCGGGGTAAGTGTACTGAATGTGGTGCAGATGGGCATGTAGCTAGAGTATGTAGGAAGAAGGGAGTAAGTCAGCCAGGATGTTCGGGAAACTAGAGTGTAAGAGGGTTCAGCTGGGTGAGTCCTCCTGTGTGTGTGGAAGGAATAGGATTAATGTTTGTGAGAATGGGATGAGTAATTGGTTGGAAATGAGCAAGTATGAATCTAGTATGCATGAGAAGTTAGGGCTGGAAAATAAACAATTAGTGTTAGTTGAATATAGGAAAAAGAGGCGTTTGAAAGTTTCAAGTGAGGAAAAAAAAAAGGGAAAATTTTATAAGTAAAAGTGAGAATAGAAATAAGTATGACAAGGGTGTAAATGTGCAAGTGTGTATGGAAGATAAATGTGTTAATACAGATGAATCATGGCTGAGTATGAATGATACCTATAGTGTGTGTGGCTTTTCCTTAGGTGATGTAAAAGAAAGGATGACGAATGCGAGAGTGAGAGATAGGAGAATGATTAGTAGTATGAATGAATCTTTTACTAAAGTTGAGAATGTTTTTGATGAAATGGATGAACTGTTTACAGAAATGAGTGTAATTATAGGGCCAGATGAGAACGAGGTAGATATGATTGTACATGATATATTAGATGATAGGGATTTAGATAGGAATAGTGTTAATGTAGCTAATGATTGTGATAAGGAAGAAGTGAATGAGAGAGTATATGGAGGCCCAGTTACTCGGAGTAGAGGTCCCGTTCCCGACTGCGACTGGGTTATGAAAAAAATAATGTAAGTGTTGTGTGAGAAGGATTTGGCAAAGTAAGGGGGGAGGAATGTGGAGGATTTATTTTTACTTTATTTTTATTTTTTTGTTTTTGCCAAATCCAGAGAGAGAGAGAGAGAGAGAGAGAGAGAGAGAGAGAGAGAGAGAGAGAGAGAGAGAGAGAGAGAGAGAGAGAGAGAGAGATTTCATTTGCTTTAGTTTTTCTAGATCGCGCGAGAGTGTGTGTGTGTTTGAGTGTGTGTTTGAGTGTGTGTTTGAGTG
>NC_090752.1:83120874-83128374 GCF_036898095.1 Palaemon carinicauda
TCAAATTTTTAGTCTGATTGTTATACTTCAATCCAATCCTACTTTCCCTCATTTATATCATACTTAAGACGAAAGTAATCTCCCCTTTATAATGAAGAGGAAGTATCTTGCTATATACAGTGTGTGTGTATATATATATATATATATGTATATATATATATGTATATATATATATATATATATATATATGTGTGTGTGTGTGTATTTATAATAAATGTACATACATATTATGTATATACGTGTATATATATATTTACATATATACATACATATATATATGTGTAGATATATATATATATATATATATATATATATATATATATATAGATATATATATACATATATATATATATATATATATATATATATATATATATATATATACATTATGTATATACTGTACATATCTATATATATATATATATATATATATATTTATATATATAATTCATATATATATAATTTATATTATATATATATGTATATATAATTTATATATATATATAATTTATATTATATATATGTATATATAGGCTATATATATATTTATATATAACTCATATATATATATATATATATTATATACAGTATATATATATATATATATATATATATATATATACACAGTATATCCAGTCATTTTGACCGGCATTGCTAGATGTATAAGTACCTGTTCTCTCCCTGTCCACCTGGTAAGGGGAAAGGGGGTGCGTGTGTGTGCATATCTATCTAAATATTTAGCCTGCCTTTTTGTCGGGTCGCGTACACTGGTTTCTTAATAAACTTTGATATAAACAAGGGGAAAAGAAACAAGACAGAACAGCGTACATGAGTGTACCCTCAAGCACGGTTCTTAATTGGTAAACACAATAAAGTATGAATTAGTATCCTTTAAAACATCATTAAAAACGGAATTGTCCTTCGGGACCATATCGCAGCAGCAAAAACACACACATTAAAAAAACCATAGTAAAAAAAGCCCCTTTTCCCCATTGAACCAGCTTCATTCTGCCGACAACTGTAACTGTACCTCGGTTCTAATTACAGAGAGACTGTAAAACAGAATTCTTGTTTTGCGAGTGTGTACTAATTAGCCCATTCAATTACCGACCTCATTAGGGTTGCTGATCGTCGCGCTCCCTCTCAAAAGACCTCGCTTCACTCAAATTGGGTTTAATTGCCACACACGTCGACCTCAGACGCGGCCGTTTGCTTCATTCCGTCCACAAAGGCAACGGGTTGTAATCATACAAGAGAAGCCGGAGGTGGAAAAATGGCCTCTTTTTTTTTTTTTTTTTTTTTCTCCGGTTTCCAATAAGGGACAAAAGCGTAACATTGACAACGTACACGATAAAAGAGAAATGCCTTTTAACAGTATACAGACACCGAACAATAACTACGGGCAATCGGCAAGGGAGATTATAGACACATTTACAAAACTTAATTTCATGGAAGATTGCGTTGACACTGAATAAGTTATGGGTACCTCCTGGCTAGTACAATGGTGACGTGTTCGCCTAGCATTCGCATGGCAGCAGATCGGTCCCAGCCATGGACCGTTAGTGTAAACTGTTTAGTGGAGAGGACACTGCTGTGGCTGTGCACCACATTGGGGGATTGGGCTTACCCGGCTGACGTTCTGGTGAGCATCTATTCTGTTGAAACTGGAACCTGACACCTTTAAGCTTTATGCCATTCTCTGCAAATACAAAATAAATTTTGAGTCGTTTTTCTCTGTTAAAAACTTGCATGAAAAAATCGGTAAATGACTGGCAACAGTTATTCCAGAATTTTTACCGTTTTAAAAACGGATATATTGACGTAAAATAGTGATGTTACGGTCACAGATTCGTAAAAAAAGTAATAACAAAGTAAGGTAAAATAACGGTCACCTGTATTTTACTGAAATACTGTTGAGAACAGTATATTTATACGGAGAATTCTCGATGAAAATTACGGGTTTTTCTAACTGTGTAACTTTTTGATTACAGACAAAATCTGCTTGATTACAAAAGGGAAAATTCACCATCAATTCAAATTTACAAAATAAAATGAAAAATGTCAAAGATTCCCGAGAAACAAGAAAATACCCAAGTGACATTACTGAAACTAGAAAATAACCAGTGACATTAATGACACTTTACAAGACAAAGTTCAGCGTTGCTAGTCTAGTATACAGGAGACATATAACAACAATAACAACATTTTGATTACACATACAGTACTTACAGTTGGACACAGGAAGTCCTGGTACACCTCATTCTGGGGATATGCACCCAGCCATATCCTTACTGCGCGGCGAGTTCCTACATTAAGCCTCTCAGTTTAAAAAAAAAATAATAATAATTGAAAATTTTCTGTAAAAATATACGGTTCTCAGCCGTATTTCAGTAAAATACAGGCGACCGTAATTTTATTTTACCCTACTTTGTTATTATCTTTAGGAGTTGGTGACCATAATATCACTCCTTTCCGTCAATATATCCGTTTTTAAAACAGTAAATGTCTGGTTTCATTTATGCCAGGGTTTTTACCCTTTTTTTATGGCAAATATTTGGCAGTGCATCACCTCTGCCATCTTTCCTACCCTCTCTGTTTGGTTACTCACCGTGAAGTAAGGGTGTTACAGGATGAAATTCCTCAGAGCGACGTGTGCCGGGGTATTCTTGTGTCCAACTGTACATTCATAATCATCATCATCATCTCCTCCTACGCCTCATACTTGCTCAAAATATAATCTTTCTTAGTTACCGTTTGAGAACTTTTCCTTCCTCTTGTCACAACACTGAGTTGTTGCTCAATAATTGTGTCAACAACGAAGTTAATGACATTTCTGACGTTATGAGAAACTCATAACAAACATGTCTTCAGTTGTTTTATGATGGAATGACTGCGTTATGTATTACTATTATTATTGCTATTCTTATTATTATTAGAAGCTAAGCTACAACCTTTGTTGGAAATGCAAGATGCTATAATCCCAAGGGCTCCAACACGGAAAAAAAGCCCAGTACGGAAATGAAACAAGGAAATGAATACAATCAAATAAAGCATTTTAAGAACAGTAACATTAAATTAGATCTTTCATATATAAACTATAAAAAACTGAGAAAAACAAGAGAAAAATAAACAAGTGTTGAAATAAAAGGTTTCATTTGATTATTTGTTATTTGATAAGAAGAACGGCGACAGAGGCAGCTGGTTGAAGCGTGTTTATTTATCGGTATTTGTTTTCATTTATTTCCATTTTTACCTGGTTTCATCATCTCCTCCTCCTACGCATATGGACGCAAAGGGCCTCGGTTAGATTTCGCCAGTTGTCTCTATCTTGAGCTTCAATTCAATACCTCTCCATTCATCATCATCTACTTGGCGCTTTATAGTCCTCAGCCATGTAGGTCTGGGTCTTGCATCCCTTCTAGTGCCTTGTGGAGCCCAGTTGATCGTTTGGTGAACTAATCTCTCTTGGGGAGTGCGAAGAGTATGTCTTATATGACTGGTTACTTTGCAGGTTTTTTAGACTTGCAGATTTGTTTCAGTTATTGTTGCTTATATTGAATGATGATACTAGTAATATAATCAGGCAATTTCCCTGTAAATTATTAAAATAAAACAATTATCACACTATAGTACAGTCATAAGGAGGAGCAGTATTGCTCTTTTTCTGGAACAGGCGAGAAGAAAACTAATTGAAAGGTCTGTAAGTAAAGTAGGATTTAATCGCAGAAAAAGAAGTGCTAGACCTGATTCGTAAAAAAGGAAAGGGTATGTGTCTGGGAAAACAGAAGCAGGGAGAAATTTCCTCTTATATAAGGTTTAAAGGCCGCTCATGGATGGCAGAGACAAGGGGCAGTGACGTTGCCCTATCATACAGGACAATGCCCGAGAGACTGACCATATACACATATGATCAGCGCCCAAGCCCCCTCTCCACCCAAGGTAGGACCAAGGGAGCCCAGGCAATGGCTGCTGATGACTTAAAACCCCCATCCTGAGCTCACAAGGATGGTGAGGTTGTAGTGATCAAAGGAACTAACGAGTTTGAGTGGGACTCTAACCCCAGTCTGGCGTTCAACAGTCAGGGACGTTACCGCACCGACCACCACAACCTTATTAGCAGTAAAAGAAAAGTAGTCATTGAATTATCTTCGCAAGAGCATTACGCGTATTCTTTCAGAATACAATTAAAAATGAAGTAGAAAGCTCACTTAAACATTGTATTGCCATTCCACGGTGTATAAACAGAGACGTGTGCTGTCCTTGTTCTGCTCACTGTCCAATGGAAAATGCTCTATTGAATTTTCTTCCGAGTTTGTAAGTGAAGTGGTCGGTTGTCCGAGTCGGTTAATTAGATAAAAAAAAGGTTATTTTTCATCAAATACGGTTAGATAAAATCATTTTGTCAAATTTGTTCAAGTTATGGACCTCTGCATTTGATTCTAATATGCAAAGTAAAGTCTATTTATGTAGTAATCACATTACCTAGAAATAGATTGCAACCAAAATTTAGTTACTAAATTTAATCTCGAAACAGCCAGAGCTCCACAATTTTACGGGTTTTTGTTAAAAGTGGCAGATGTTTTCCATATCGCGTGACTTACTAACACAAATAAAACGCAAACGTGTGTGTTTGTGTATATATATATATATATATATATATATATATATATATATATATATATATATATATATATATGTGTGTGTGTGTGTGTATATATATATATATATATATATATATATATATATATATATATATATATAAATAGATAGATAGATAGGGCTTAGTTCTGCAGTGGACGATTGATGATTATATGTACACACACACACACATATATACATATATATATATATATATATATATATATATATATATATATATATATATGTATGTGTATATATATATATATATATATATATATATATATATATATATATATATGCATAGATGAATACATACAGATGTGTCTAAATTGTCTCATTATCTTGATGGTTTTGACTTATCATAAGTCTAGTAGGAGGGTGTTTGTATAACATTTAATCTCTCTCCTGCCTTTATGTATGGCAAATTATTTTCTGTTTATGCTTAAAACTTTTGTTATATGCACCAGTGGATAAGGGTATGGCAAACCGTATATTTCCCTTTAATTTATAGAAAACTGTAGTATGAAAAGCAGAATGCTACAAGCGCAAGCACTTCAACAGGAAAAGTAGCCCAGAGAGGAAAGGAAGTAAGGAAATGAGTGAAAATTAAGGATATTTTAAGATCAGTAACAAAGTAAAATTCAGTTATTTTAACCTGTGCATCATGAAGGAAGCATTTGTAACAAGTTTGAACTTTTGAAGTTCAACTGATTCAATCGCCAGTTTAGGAAGAACATTCCTCCAACTGAAGGAGCTTATTGGTTTTAAGATCAAGATTTTATTATTTGCTTTTGCCAATAATTACGGGTTTCTTTTTCTCTATTAGTATTATTATTATTATTATTATTATTATTATTTTTATTATTATTATTATTATTATTATTATTATTATTATTATTATTATTATTCCTGATGTTAGAGAGGTTGACTGGACGTTGCCTGTCTCTATTTCCATATAAGATAGAGGTTGTATTTTGCCTACACCCTCAAAGCTAAATGGGTCTGACCATCAATTATTTTAGTTATGACTAAAAATACCTTCATCTTTATTATTCTTCATATTCTTGGTTTTATTTACAGCGACCTTCTATTTATTCCAGTGTTCATGTACCAGATGTTTAAAAGGCCCATACGCATATTCTGTGCAGAGGTCATAGGTAATCATCATCATCATCATCATCACCATCACCATCACCATCATCATCATCACCAACATCATCATCCTTATCTCCTCCTATGCTCATTGACGCAAAGGACCTCGGTTAGATTTCGCCATTTGTCTCTATCTTGAGCTATTAAATCAATACTTCTCCATTCATCATCTCCTACTTCACGTTTTATAGTCCTCAGTCATGTAGGCCTGGGTCTTCCAACTCTTCTAGTGCCTTGTAGAGCCCAGGTGAAAGTTTTGTGAACTAAACTTTATTATTATTATTATTATTATTATTATTATTATTATTATTAGAGTGAAAACCTTCTAGACAGGTATTATGGAATATGATTGCTGCCTCAGTGGTGTTGATTTTATAGGAAACTCTTTCTATGGTTCTTAAAATTTTCATTATTACTGCATTCTGCCAGTAATTGTGCATATCTCATCACATGTGGATATATAAAGTCTTGCGATCGGTACTTCTTAACTACATACAGGGCAAAAGAGTACAGATATAATATATTCATAATCGGATTTTATTCATGCTTATACAACGTTTTGAACAGTAAAAATAGCACTATATATTATTGACAATTTGCCTTCATTTTCATATATCCCTATGCATGACATTTAGGCATCCTCATACACTGACAGCTTCATCAAGATACTTTGCTCTTTGCGTTGGAAGTCATTCTGACTACAAGTTCAACATACTGCCCCAGGTTACGGCCTCTCTCACCTTGTTGAGCTCGAGTTTTGGATGGGATTTCAGTCTGTCCCAGAGGCCTAATGGATTTGCCTAAATTCAGACGTTGTTTGATATTCCTAGCAATATTTTTTCTTTACCTTGTTTCATATTTTTCTTATTTCGTTGTATTGTTACTTTTGGCAGTTATTTTCTGTTTTGCACAATGTGGTGCAATTTATTTTCGATTTTTCCATGGTTTTACATCTCTTGGATAATACTTAAATATTGTCTATTCCGTGTAAAAGTACAAAAATAAAACAAATTGCATAATAACATGCATACATACACATATATGTATATGTGTATGGGTATTTTAGTGTAAATATGCCATTGCTTGCATTTTACATGTTTCCCCCAATGGAGTTACGTACAGAAAAAGTTTACTGTCATAATTCTTCACAATATTTGTAATAAGTTAGCATATTTACGATCATTTCAAGAACGACGGAGTGAAGCAAGTGGTAGTTTGTACCCAAGGGTCAACCTACTGCATGCTCCTGCTTCTACCACAGACAGCAGCGATCATTTCCGAACCCACATGCAAATGTAAACACATTCTAATATTCATACGTCGACGGGATGCGAAGCGAAGTGGCCCCAGGCCATCGGTCTTCATAAACAAACACATCACTGATCGATCAAGTGACTGGACACAGAAGCATCCGAGGATGCAGCGAAGTAGGAAGTAGAGACTCTCTCTCTCTCTCTCTCTCTCTCTCTCTCTCTCTCTCTCTCTCTCTCTCTCTCTCTCTCTCTCTGGTGAACAATAACACGGTAAACGGATTCAAGAATAAGTTGGACAAGATCATAAAAACTCTGCACGTTTACGAATTAGAAAATAAGTTAGACTAAGATCGTAAAAACTCTCTAAACGTTTAAACTACTTCATCCAAGAGCAAATGGATAGTCTCCGCGGATGGACTAAAGTCTTTGAGACTTATAAAATACTTGTAATACT
>NC_090752.1:83148953-83166078 GCF_036898095.1 Palaemon carinicauda
GAAATCAACAGAAAGTGGTCGTTGAAGGGAGTGGATGGGAAGTTTCTTTCAAATTCCAAGATGTGTCACGAGGACAGCAGTTGGTGCTTGTAAATATAATAGTGTGGAAAGGGATCATGAAAATAGTAATTGGATAAGGAAACCAACAGAAAGTGGTCGTTGAAGGGAGTGGATGGGAAGTTTCTTTCAAATTCCAAGATGTGTCACGAGGACAGCAGTTGGTGCTTGTAAATATAATAGTGTGGAAAGGGATCATGAAAATAGTAATTGGATAAGGAAATCAACAGAAAGTGGTCGTTGAAGGGAGTGGATGGGAAGTTTCTTTCAAATTCCAAGATGTGTCACGAGGACAGCAGTTGGTGCTTGTAAATATAATAGTGTGGAAAGGGATCATGAAAATAGTAATTGGATAAGGAAATCAACAGAAAGTGGTCGTTGAAGGGAGTGGATGGGAAGTTTCTTTCAAATTCCAAGATGTGTCACGAGGACAGCAGTTGGTGCTTGTAAATATAATAGTGCGGAAAGGGATCATGAAAATAGTAATTGGATAAGGAAACCAACAGAAAGTGGTCGTTGAAGGGAGTGGATGGGAAGTTTCTTTCAAATTCCAAGATGTGTCACGAGGACAGCAGTTGGTGCTTGTAAATATAATAGTGTGGAAAGGGATCATGAAAATAGTAATTGGATAAGGAAATCAACAGAAAGTGGTCGTTGAAGGGAGTGGATGGGAAGTTTCTTTCAAATTCCAAGATGTGTCACGAGGACAGCAGTTGGTGCTTGTAAATATAATAGTGTGGAAAGGGATCATGAAAATAGTAATTGGATAAGGAAATCAACAGAAAGTGGTCGTTGAAGGGAGTGGATGGGAAGTTTCTTTCAAATTCCAAGATGTGTCACGAGGACAGCAGTTGGTGCTTGTAAATATAATAGTGTGGAAAGGGATCATGAAAATAGTAATTGGATAAGGAAACCAACAGAAAGTGGTCGTTGAAGGGAGTGGATGGGAAGTTTCTTTCAAATTCCAAGATGTGTCACGAGGACAGCAGTTGGTGCTTGTAAATATAATAGTGTGGAAAGGGATCATGAAAATAGTAATTGGATAAGGAAATCAACAGAAAGTGGTCGTTGAAGGGAGTGGATGGGAAGTTTCTTTCAAATTCCAAGATGTGTCACGAGGACAGCAGTTGGTGCTTGTAAATATAATAGTGTGGAAAGGGATCATGAAAATAGTAATTGGATAAGGAAATCAACAGAAAGTGGTCGTTGAAGGGAGTGGATGGGAAGTTTCTTTCAAATTCCAAGATGTGTCACGAGGACAGCAGTTGGTGCTTGTAAATATAATAGTGTGGAAAGGGATCATGAAAATAGTAATTGGATAAGGAAATCAACAGAAAGTGGTCGTTGAAGGGAGTGGATGGGAAGTTTCTTTCAAATTCCAAGATGTGTCACGAGGACAGCAGTTGGTGCTTGTAAATATAATAGTGTGGAAAGGGATCATGAAAATAGTAATTGGATAAGGAAATCAACAGAAAGTGGTCGTTGAAGGGAGTGGATGGGAAGTTTCTTTCAAATTCCAAGATGTGTCACGAGGACAGCAGTTGGTGCTTGTAAATATAATAGTGTGGAAAGGGATCATGAAAATAGTAATTGGATAAGGAAATCAACAGAAAGTGGTCGTTGAAGGGAGTGGATGGGAAGTTTCTTTCAAATTCCAAGATGTGTCACGAGGACAGCAGTTGGTGCTTGTAAATATAATAGTGTGGAAAGGGATCATGAAAATAGTAATTGGATAAGGAAATCAACAGAAAGTGGTCGTTGAAGGGAGTGGATGGGAAGTTTCTTTCAAATTCCAAGATGTGTCACGAGGACAGCAGTTGGTGCTTGTAAATATAATAGTGTGGAAAGGGATCATGAAAATAGTAATTGGATAAGGAAATCAACAGAAAGTGGTCGTTGAAGGGAGTGGATGGGAAGTTTCTTTCAAATTCCAAGATGTGTCACGAGGACAGCAGTTGGTGCTTGTAAATATAATAGTGTGGAAAGGGATCATGAAAATAGTAATTGGATAAGGAAATCAACAGAAAGTGGTCGTTGAAGGGAGTGGATGGGAAGTTTCTTTCAAATTCCAAGATGTGTCACGAGGACAGCAGTTGGTGCTTGTAAATATAATAGTGTGGAAAGGGATCATGAAAATAGTAATTGGATAAGGAAATCAACAGAAAGTGGTCGTTGAAGGGAGTGGATGGGAAGTTTCTTTCAAATTCCAAGATGTGTCACGAGGACAGCAGTTGGTGCTTGTAAATATAATAGTGTGGAAAGGGATCATGAAAATAGTAATTGGATAAGGAAATCAACAGAAAGTGGTCGTTGAAGGGAGTGGATGGGAAGTTTCTTTCAAATTCCAAGATGTGTCACGAGGACAGCAGTTGGTGCTTGTAAATATAATAGTGTGGAAAGGGATCATGAAAATAGTAATTGGATAAGGAAATCAACAGAAAGTGGTCGTTGAAGGGAGTGGATGGGAAGTTTCTTTCAAATTCCAAGATGTGTCACGAGGACAGCAGTTGGTGCTTGTAAATATAATAGTGTGGAAAGGGATCATGAAAATAGTAATTGGATAAGGAAATCAACAGAAAGTGGTCGTTGAAGGGAGTGGATGGGAAGTTTCTTTCAAATTCCAAGATGTGTCACGAGGACAGCAGTTGGTGCTTGTAAATATAATAGTGTGGAAAGGGATCATGAAAATAGTAATTGGATAAGGAAATCAACAGAAAGTGGTCGTTGAAGGGAGTGGATGGGAAGTTTCTTTCAAATTCCAAGATGTGTCACGAGGACAGCAGTTGGTGCTTGTAAATATAATAGTGTGGAAAGGGATCATGAAAATAGTAATTGGATAAGGAAATCAACAGAAAGTGGTCGTTGAAGGGAGTGGATGGGAAGTTTCTTTCAAATTCCAAGATGTGTCACGAGGACAGCAGTTGGTGCTTGTAAATATAATAGTGTGGAAAGGGATCATGAAAATAGTAATTGGATAAGGAAACCAACAGAAAGTGGTCGTTGAAGGGAGTGGATGGGAAGTTTCTTTCAAATTCCAAGATGTGTCACGAGGACAGCAGTTGGTGCTTGTAAATATAATAGTGTGGAAAGGGATCATGAAAATAGTAATTGGATAAGGAAATCAACAGAAAGTGGTCGTTGAAGGGAGTGGATGGGAAGTTTCTTTCAAATTCCAAGATGTGTCACGAGGACAGCAGTTGGTGCTTGTAAATATAATAGTGTGGAAAGGGATCATGAAAATAGTAATTGGATAAGGAAATCAACAGAAAGTGGTCGTTGAAGGGAGTGGATGGGAAGTTTCTTTCAAATTCCAAGATGTGTCACGAGGACAGCAGTTGGTGCTTGTAAATATAATAGTGTGGAAAGGGATCATGAAAATAGTAATTGGATAAGGAAACCAACAGAAAGTGGTCGTTGAAGGGAGTGGATGGGAAGTTTCTTTCAAATTCCAAGATGTGTCACGAGGACAGCAGTTGGTGCTTGTAAATATAATAGTGTGGAAAGGGATCATGAAAATAGTAATTGGATAAGGAAACCAACAGAAAGTGGTCGTTGAAGGGAGTGGATGGGAAGTTTCTTTCAAATTCCAAGATGTGTCACGAGGACAGCAGTTGGTGCTTGTAAATATAATAGTGTGGAAAGGGATCATGAAAATAGTAATTGGATAAGGAAATCAACAGAAAGTGGTCGTTGAAGGGAGTGGATGGGAAGTTTCTTTCAAATTCCAAGATGTGTCACGAGGACAGCAGTTGGTGCTTGTAAATATAATAGTGTGGAAAGGGATCATGAAAATAGTAATTGGATAAGGAAACCAACAGAAAGTGGTCGTTGAAGGGAGTGGATGGGAAGTTTCTTTCAAATTCCAAGATGTGTCACGAGGACAGCAGTTGGTGCTTGTAAATATAATAGTGTGGAAAGGGATCATGAAAATAGTAATTGGATGAGGAAATCAACAGAAAGTGGTCGTTGAAGGGAGTGGATGGGAAGTTTCTTTCAAATTCCAAGATGTGTCACGAGGACAGCAGTTGGTGCTTGTAAATATAATAGTGTGGAAAGGGATCATGAAAATAGTAATTGGATAAGGAAATCAACAGAAAGTGGTCGTTGAAGGGAGTGGATGGGAAGTTTCTTTCAAATTCCAAGATGTGTCACGAGGACAGCAGTTGGTGCTTGTAAATATAATAGTGTGGAAAGGGATCATGAAAATAGTAATTGGATGAGGAAATCAACAGAAAGTGGTCGTTGAAGGGAGTGGATGGGAAGTTTCTTTCAAATTCCAAGATGTGTCACGAGGACAGCAGTTGGTGCTTGTAAATATAATAGTGTGGAAAGGGATCATGAAAATAGTAATTGGATGAGGAAATCAACAGAAAGTGGTCGTTGAAGGGAGTGGATGGGAAGTTTCTTTCAAATTCCAAGATGTGTCACGAGGACAGCAGTTGGTGCTTGTAAATATAATAGTGTGGAAAGGGATCATGAAAATAGTAATTGGATGAGGAAATCAACAGAAAGTGGTCGTTGAAGGGAGTGGATGGGAAGTTTCTTTCAAATTCCAAGATGTGTCACGAGGACAGCAGTTGGTGCTTGTAAATATAATAGTGTGGAAAGGGATCATGAAAATAGTAATTGGATGAGGAAATCAACAGAAAGTGGTCGTTGAAGGGAGTGGATGGGAAGTTTCTTTCAAATTCCAAGATGTGTCACGAGGACAGCAGTTGGTGCTTGTAAATATAATAGTGTGGAAAGGGATCATGAAAATAGTAATTGGATGAGGAAATCAACAGAAAGTGGTCGTTGAAGGGAGTGGATGGGAAGTTTCTTTCAAATTCCAAGATGTGTCACGAGGACAGCAGTTGGTGCTTGTAAATATAATAGTGTGGAAAGGGATCATGAAAATAGTAATTGGATGAGGAAATCAACAGAAAGTGGTCGTTGAAGGGAGTGGATGGGAAGTTTCTTTCAAATTCCAAGATGTGTCACGAGGACAGCAGTTGGTGCTTGTAAATATAATAGTGTGGAAAGGGATCATGAAAATAGTAATTGGATGAGGAAATCAACAGAAAGTGGTCGTTGAAGGGAGTGGATGGGAAGTTTCTTTCAAATTCCAAGATGTGTCACGAGGACAGCAGTTGGTGCTTGTAAATATAATAGTGTGGAAAGGGATCATGAAAATAGTAATTGGATGAGGAAACCAACAGAAAGTGGTCGTTGAAGGGAGTGGATGGGAAGTTTCTTTCAAATTCCAAGATGTGTCACGAGGACAGCAGTTGGTGCTTGTAAATATAATAGTGTGGAAAGGGATCATGAAAATAGTAATTGGATGAGGAAATCAACAGAAAGTGGTCGTTGAAGGGAGTGGATGGGAAGTTTCTTTCAAATTCCAAGATGTGTCACGAGGACAGCAGTTGGTGCTTGTAAATATAATAGTGTGGAAAGGGATCATGAAAATAGTAATTGGATGAGGAAATCAACAGAAAGTGGTCGTTGAAGGGAGTGGATGGGAAGTTTCTTTCAAATTCCAAGATGTGTCACGAGGACAGCAGTTGGTGCTTGTAAATATAATAGTGTGGAAAGGGATCATGAAAATAGTAATTGGATGAGGAAACCAACAGAAAGTGGTCGTTGAAGGGAGTGGATGGGAAGTTTCTTTCAAATTCCAAGATGTGTCACGAGGACAGCAGTTGGTGCTTGTAAATATAATAGTGTGGAAAGGGATCATGAAAATAGTAATTGGATGAGGAAACCAACAGAAAGTGGTCGTTGAAGGGAGTGGATGGGAAGTTTCTTTCAAATTCCAAGATGTGTCACGAGGACAGCAGTTGGTGCTTGTAAATATAATAGTGTGGAAAGGGATCATGAAAATAGTAATTGGATGAGGAAACCAACAGAAAGTGGTCGTTGAAGGGAGTGGATGGGAAGTTTCTTTCAAATTCCAAGATGTGTCACGAGGACAGCAGTTGGTGCTTGTAAATATAATAGTGTGGAAAGGGATCATGAAAATAGTAATTGGATGAGGAAACCAACAGAAAGTGGTCGTTGAAGGGAGTGGATGGGAAGTTTCTTTCAAATTCCAAGATGTGTCACGAGGACAGCAGTTGGTGCTTGTAAATATAATAGTGTGGAAAGGGATCATGAAAATAGTAATTGGATGAGGAAACCAACAGAAAGTGGTCGTTGAAGGGAGTGGATGGGAAGTTTCTTTCAAATTCCAAGATGTGTCACGAGGACAGCAGTTGGTGCTTGTAAATATAATAGTGTGGAAAGGGATCATGAAAATAGTAATTGGATAAGGAAACCAACAGAAAGTGGTCGTTGAAGGGAGTGGATGGGAAGTTTCTTTCAAATTCCAAGATGTGTCACGAGGACAGCAGTTGGTGCTTGTAAATATAATAGTGTGGAAAGGGATCATGAAAATAGTAATTGGATGAGGAAACCAACAGAAAGTGGTCGTTGAAGGGAGTGGATGGGAAGTTTCTTTCAAATTCCAAGATGTGTCACGAGGACAGCAGTTGGTGCTTGTAAATATAATAGTGTGGAAAGGGATCATGAAAATAGTAATTGGATGAGGAAATCAACAGAAAGTGGTCGTTGAAGGGAGTGGATGGGAAGTTTCTTTCAAATTCCAAGATGTGTCACGAGGACAGCAGTTGGTGCTTGTAAATATAATAGTGTGGAAAGGGATCATGAAAATAGTAATTGGATGAGGAAATCAACAGAAAGTGGTCGTTGAAGGGAGTGGATGGGAAGTTTCTTTCAAATTCCAAGATGTGTCACGAGGACAGCAGTTGGTGCTTGTAAATATAATAGTGTGGAAAGGGATCATGAAAATAGTAATTGGATAAGGAAATCAACAGAAAGTGGTCGTTGAAGGGAGTGGATGGGAAGTTTCTTTCAAATTCCAAGATGTGTCACGAGGACAGCAGTTGGTGCTTGTAAATATAATAGTGTGGAAAGGGATCATGAAAATAGTAATTGGATGAGGAAATCAACAGAAAGTGGTCGTTGAAGGGAGTGGATGGGAAGTTTCTTTCAAATTCCAAGATGTGTCACGAGGACAGCAGTTGGTGCTTGTAAATATAATAGTGTGGAAAGGGATCATGAAAATAGTAATTGGATAAGGAAATCAACAGAAAGTGGTCGTTGAAGGGAGTGGATGGGAAGTTTCTTTCAAATTCCAAGATGTGTCACGAGGACAGCAGTTGGTGCTTGTAAATATAATAGTGTGGAAAGGGATCATGAAAATAGTAATTGGATAAGGAAATCAACAGAAAGTGGTCGTTGAAGGGAGTGGATGGGAAGTTTCTTTCAAATTCCAAGATGTGTCACGAGGACAGCAGTTGGTGCTTGTAAATATAATAGTGTGGAAAGGGATCATGAAAATAGTAATTGGATAAGGAAATCAACAGAAAGTGGTCGTTGAAGGGAGTGGATGGGAAGTTTCTTTCAAATTCCAAGATGTGTCACGAGGACAGCAGTTGGTGCTTGTAAATATAATAGTGTGGAAAGGGATCATGAAAATAGTAATTGGATGAGGAAATCAACAGAAAGTGGTCGTTGAAGGGAGTGGATGGGAAGTTTCTTTCAAATTCCAAGATGTGTCACGAGGACAGCAGTTGGTGCTTGTAAATATAATAGTGTGGAAAGGGATCATGAAAATAGTAATTGGATGAGGAAATCAACAGAAAGTGGTCGTTGAAGGGAGTGGATGGGAAGTTTCTTTCAAATTCCAAGATGTGTCACGAGGACAGCAGTTGGTGCTTGTAAATATAATAGTGTGGAAAGGGATCATGAAAATAGTAATTGGATAAGGAAATCAACAGAAAGTGGTCGTTGAAGGGAGTGGATGGGAAGTTTCTTTCAAATTCCAAGATGTGTCACGAGGACAGCAGTTGGTGCTTGTAAATATAATAGTGTGGAAAGGGATCATGAAAATAGTAATTGGATGAGGAAATCAACAGAAAGTGGTCGTTGAAGGGAGTGGATGGGAAGTTTCTTTCAAATTCCAAGATGTGTCACGAGGACAGCAGTTGGTGCTTGTAAATATAATAGTGTGGAAAGGGATCATGAAAATAGTAATTGGATAAGGAAACCAACAGAAAGTGGTCGTTGAAGGGAGTGGATGGGAAGTTTCTTTCAAATTCCAAGATGTGTCACGAGGACAGCAGTTGGTGCTTGTAAATATAATAGTGTGGAAAGGGATCATGAAAATAGTAATTGGATGAGGAAATCAACAGAAAGTGGTCGTTGAAGGGAGTGGATGGGAAGTTTCTTTCAAATTCCAAGATGTGTCACGAGGACAGCAGTTGGTGCTTGTAAATATAATAGTGTGGAAAGGGATCATGAAAATAGTAATTGGATGAGGAAATCAACAGAAAGTGGTCGTTGAAGGGAGTGGATGGGAAGTTTCTTTCAAATTCCAAGATGTGTCACGAGGACAGCAGTTGGTGCTTGTAAATATAATAGTGTGGAAAGGGATCATGAAAATAGTAATTGGATGAGGAAATCAACAGAAAGTGGTCGTTGAAGGGAGTGGATGGGAAGTTTCTTTCAAATTCCAAGATGTGTCACGAGGACAGCAGTTGGTGCTTGTAAATATAATAGTGTGGAAAGGGATCATGAAAATAGTAATTGGATGAGGAAACCAACAGAAAGTGGTCGTTGAAGGGAGTGGATGGGAAGTTTCTTTCAAATTCCAAGATGTGTCACGAGGACAGCAGTTGGTGCTTGTAAATATAATAGTGTGGAAAGGGATCATGAAAATAGTAATTGGATGAGGAAATCAACAGAAAGTGGTCGTTGAAGGGAGTGGATGGGAAGTTTCTTTCAAATTCCAAGATGTGTCACGAGGACAGCAGTTGGTGCTTGTAAATATAATAGTGTGGAAAGGGATCATGAAAATAGTAATTGGATGAGGAAACCAACAGAAAGTGGTCGTTGAAGGGAGTGGATGGGAAGTTTCTTTCAAATTCCAAGATGTGTCACGAGGACAGCAGTTGGTGCTTGTAAATATAATAGTGTGGAAAGGGATCATGAAAATAGTAATTGGATGAGGAAATCAACAGAAAGTGGTCGTTGAAGGGAGTGGATGGGAAGTTTCTTTCAAATTCCAAGATGTGTCACGAGGACAGCAGTTGGTGCTTGTAAATATAATAGTGTGGAAAGGGATCATGAAAATAGTAATTGGATGAGGAAATCAACAGAAAGTGGTCGTTGAAGGGAGTGGATGGGAAGTTTCTTTCAAATTCCAAGATGTGTCACGAGGACAGCAGTTGGTGCTTGTAAATATAATAGTGTGGAAAGGGATCATGAAAATAGTAATTGGATGAGGAAATCAACAGAAAGTGGTCGTTGAAGGGAGTGGATGGGAAGTTTCTTTCAAATTCCAAGATGTGTCACGAGGACAGCAGTTGGTGCTTGTAAATATAATAGTGTGGAAAGGGATCATGAAAATAGTAATTGGATGAGGAAATCAACAGAAAGTGGTCGTTGAAGGGAGTGGATGGGAAGTTTCTTTCAAATTCCAAGATGTGTCACGAGGACAGCAGTTGGTGCTTGTAAATATAATAGTGTGGAAAGGGATCATGAAAATAGTAATTGGATGAGGAAATCAACAGAAAGTGGTCGTTGAAGGGAGTGGATGGGAAGTTTCTTTCAAATTCCAAGATGTGTCACGAGGACAGCAGTTGGTGCTTGTAAATATAATAGTGTGGAAAGGGATCATGAAAATAGTAATTGGATGAGGAAATCAACAGAAAGTGGTCGTTGAAGGGAGTGGATGGGAAGTTTCTTTCAAATTCCAAGATGTGTCACGAGGACAGCAGTTGGTGCTTGTAAATATAATAGTGTGGAAAGGGATCATGAAAATAGTAATTGGATAAGGAAATCAACAGAAAGTGGTCGTTGAAGGGAGTGGATGGGAAGTTTCTTTCAAATTCCAAGATGTGTCACGAGGACAGCAGTTGGTGCTTGTAAATATAATAGTGTGGAAAGGGATCATGAAAATAGTAATTGGATGAGGAAATCAACAGAAAGTGGTCGTTGAAGGGAGTGGATGGGAAGTTTCTTTCAAATTCCAAGATGTGTCACGAGGACAGCAGTTGGTGCTTGTAAATATAATAGTGTGGAAAGGGATCATGAAAATAGTAATTGGATGAGGAAATCAACAGAAAGTGGTCGTTGAAGGGAGTGGATGGGAAGTTTCTTTCAAATTCCAAGATGTGTCACGAGGACAGCAGTTGGTGCTTGTAAATATAATAGTGTGGAAAGGGATCATGAAAATAGTAATTGGATAAGGAAATCAACAGAAAGTGGTCGTTGAAGGGAGTGGATGGGAAGTTTCTTTCAAATTCCAAGATGTGTCACGAGGACAGCAGTTGGTGCTTGTAAATATAATAGTGTGGAAAGGGATCATGAAAATAGTAATTGGATAAGGAAATCAACAGAAAGTGGTCGTTGAAGGGAGTGGATGGGAAGTTTCTTTCAAATTCCAAGAAGGGTCACGAGGACAGCAGTTGGTGCTTGTAAATATAATAGTGTGGAAAGGGATCATGAAAATAGTAATTGGATAAGGAAACCAACAGAAAGTGGTCGTTGAAGGGAGTGGATGGGAAGTTTCTTTCAAATTCCAAGATGGTCACGAGGAGAGCAGTTGGTGCTTGTAAATATAATAGTGTGGAAAGGGATCATGAAAATAGTAATTGGATAAGGAAACCAACAGAAAGTGGTCGTTGAAGGGAGTGGATGGGAAGTTTCTTTCAAATTCCAAGAAGGGTCACGAGGAGAGCAGTTGGTGCTTGTAAATATAATAGTGTGGAAAGGGATCATGAAAATAGTAATTGGATAAGGAAACCAACAGAAAGTGGTCGTTGAAGGGAGTGGATGGGGAGTTTCTTTCAAATTCCAAGATGTGTCACGAGGACAGCAGTTGGTGCTTGTAAATATAATAGTGTGGAAAGGGATCATGAAAATAGTAATTGGATAAGGAAATCAACAGAAAGTGGTTGTTGAAGGGAGTGGATGGTGTATAGATATCTACTATTATGCTGTATATTATTTACATTACGTACAGTTATGAACATTACATTTGCTTTATTATTATTTCGTAGAAGAATGACATTTATTTCCATTTATCTTTTCACATTACATATACTGTACGACCACTTTTTCATTATGCACCGTGGCAACAATGTAATTAGATGTGTCAACACTGCCTTTCTTTCCGCCATGTGCATATAATAGTCAGTCGTTGTTCAGTGGTCACTGTATCGACAAGCATGGGCCTGTTCCCCGCTGCTTGTCACATTTATGTCCGTTTGTCTCTATTATACGGGATTTTAAAGAACCTACTGGTTTAAATTGTCACCCTCCATTACATTTATTACATGGATGTATGTGGCAGTATCACACACATGGCGCAGTGAGTAACCGGACGTTATGGATTCCAAGACGACGACCGCCATTGCTGTTTACTTCTCGTCTCGTGTCGCACATTGGATCCCTTACAGTGACTCAAGATTTTAACTACAGTGTCTCTTAAGTACGATACAGTGTTTGTGCAGTGCAGGGTTAGAGTGTCAGTGTGTTACAGTGCTGTGTTGCATTATGTTAGTGTCCTTGCCAACATTTTTTTTTAGGACATTTGAATTCTGGCGCCATTTTCTCAGCAGCCCCACCACACGTCCTCCCTCTTTCATGCATCGATGGTGACTGAGGCCCGAGGCTCTCGCCCAGAGGCACGCTCACTCACCCCACCCGCCTCCCCTCGGATCGCAATCGCAACACACACTCGCTCATCTTACCCTACTGCCGCTTATTTCACAAGCTCACTGACAAACATTGTAATTTTTAACACTCCAAAGTGATTTCTTTCGCTCACATACAGCGATTTGGATATTTTTCTGGATCTCTACAGATTTCAAGCTTTCTTACGACACCAAACTCAATATGGCTGAGCAAGAGGAACAGCTAATTGATTTAATGGATCAGACAGAGGATCAGACGGAGGATCAGGCAGAGGATCAAACGGAGAGTCTGACGACGGACGAAGTACCTTTGCACCTCCCCACTGCTGATGAAGATACCAGCACTCTCCCTCCTCCCCTGACTCCCAATAGGTCAGGAGACCACAATAATGATATACTTCATCTCATCCATTTTCTACAGACTTCCAGCCTGCAAGAACAAGACCGGCGACGACAAGAGGAGCAGACCTTCAGACTACAGATGGAACAATCAAGACAGGAAGACAACCAGCGGTTCATGTCCCTTTTCTCCTTGCTATCAGGACAGATTGCGGCATCGCAACCCCAGCAACCTAACCCCATAATTGCACCTCCTGTTACACCTGTTCCCCCAACCCCTGAGTTCTCAGTGCATACACCTACAACTTCTAGCAAGCCTACGGTCCATCCTCCACCTCTCTTGCAACAAGATGCAACATATCAAGCGTTTCGCCAATGGAGACTGCGTTTTGAGGATTATGCAGCATTAGTTGGACTTGATAGATTACATCAAACTTCCCAGCTGATTCACCTGAGAACCTGCATCTCCCTGGACGTCCAGCGCCTGCTTACGCATACACTGGGCATCCCTCCCAACACATCACTTTCCCTTACAGAGGTGTTGGATACACTGCAGAAGCACTTTCGTAGCCTTAGAAATGAAGCCTTACGACGCAGGGAATTGTTGTCTTGTAAACAAGCTGTCGGAGAATCATTTGCAGACTTCTACGCACGCCTCAAGGATCTCGCTGATGAAGTGGACTTATGCACTGGCAACCCCACCTCTTGCACTGAACGGCAATTGCAGATGGTAATTTTGATGGGTGTGAGAGACGAAGAGTTAATACAACGCCTTATCCCCCTCCAACCCTCATCTACCCTCGCAGAGTTTGTGACATGCTGCCGCTCTTACGAATCTACACGTGCAACTGCATCAGCCATTGCATCTTCCCCTAGCCAAGTCAACGCAGTATCTACGTACAAGAAAAACCAGCGTCTACAGAAGAGGACTTCTCATCGATCTCCTGATCAACGCTCTCACCAGTCTCATAACAGTGACCCTTGTCAATATTGCTCTCGCAAACACGATTCTGGACAATGCCCAGCCACTGGTGCATCGTGCAATAACTGTGGACGAACAGGTCATTGGCCCCGCACTCAGAAATGCCCTGCTAAGGAAGCTCAGTGCAATAACTGCAAGAAACAGGGACATTTTGAGAAGATGTGCATGTCTACCAAGAAAAGTCAGACTGGATATACAGCTTCACCTCCTACCACTAAGTCAAACACCAGCTGCCGTTTCGTGGGTGATAACTCTGGTAGTGAGTCCCCCACACCAGTCACTGTCTCTCTGTCATTTGGCGATATATCATCATATATCCAGCTCATCCCCGATACAGGAGCAGACATCACAGTGATTGGCACCATACATTTGGATGCACTCGGCATACCTCGGGCAAGCCTTGAACCTCCACCCATGACAGAAGTTGTGACAGCAGATGGATCTCCCATGACACCGGCTGTAGGATACTTCCAGGCAAAACTTCGTCTTGGCAACAAGTCTTGCTCAGCAACCATACATGTTCATGAGGATATCCAGACTCCCCTCCTCTCTCGTGAACATTGCCGAGCCCTTGCCATAGTGTCACCGGACTTCCCGAAGCCTATCCTCAAGGTAACACATGTCAACAGATGTGCTAAGTTTCCTGCCTCTGCTATGACGTCACCTGCAGCTATTAAGGACTATTTTCTTCGGCACTTCAGCGACGTCCTCATATCCAAGAAGGATCTACAAACCCAGCCACTAAAGAAAATGGCAGGCTCTCCAATGAGGATTCACCTGAAACCTGGCGCTACACCCTTCGCTGTCCATACGCCCAGGCCCATCCCGTTTGCTCTCAGAGATCAAGTGAAAGAAGAACTTGACTCCTTGGTGCAACAAGGAATCATCAGACCAGCAGGCGACGAACCCTCTGAATGGTGCCATCCCATGGTCTTGGTACCCAAGGACAAAGGTGTGCGCATCACTGTGGATCACACCCATCTAAATTCTCAAGTAGCCCGCCCTACACACCCATCACCAACGCCCCATGATGCTGTCCGCAATATCTCTCCTACTGCGAAGTACTTCACCACAGCGGATGCCCTGCATGGCTATTGGCAAATGGAGTTGGCAGAAGAGGACCGCCACCTGACTACATTTATAACTCCGTACGGAAGATTCCAGCACTGTCGTGGCCCAATGGGATTTTCAGCAACAGGTGATGCATACTGCCTCCGTGGAGATATGGCACTACAAGGTGTTCCCAACTGTGTGAAAGTTGTAGATGATATCCTCCTTTCCGACGAGGATCTCCCTTCCCACCTACAACACGTGCACCAGATGCTGACCAGATGCCGTCAATATGGCATAACCCTCAACAAGGACAAGTTCACTGTAGCCGCCCCTAAAGTTAACTTTGCGGTTATGTCTTATCATCCGATGGTATTGCAGCAGACCCTGACAAGGTATCAGCTATACGGGACTTTCCTACACCGTCTAACGTGACAGATGTCAGGTCGTTTATGGGTCTTGTCAATCAACTTGCCGACTTCACTCCAGACATCGCAGCAGCAGCACAGCCCCTACGCCCACTTATGAGCCCCAAACGCTCATTCGTCTGGACGCCTGACCATGAGCGAGCATTTAAGAAAGTCAAGACAGCTCTGACTTCACCTCCTGTCCTAGCACCCTTCAATCCTGCCTCGCCTGTAGTTCTACAAACAGATGCCTCACGCCTATATGGTCTCGGTTATGCCCTACTTCAAGATAACGGCCGAGGTCAGATGCGTCTCGTCCAGTGTGGCTCTCGTTTCCTTACGGATACTGAGACTCGTTACGCCACCATAGAGCTGGAGCTACTTGCAGTCACTTGGGCTATAACTAAGTGCCGCCTCTACTTGTCCGGACTTCAGCATTTCACCTTAATGACTGATCATCGTCCCTTGATACCGATTCTCAATCACTACACTCTGGATGCTATTGAGAATCCACGCCTTCAACGTCTCAAGTTGAAAGTGGCCCCCTACATCTTCACTACAGTATGGCGCGCAGGGAAACAACTTTGCATACCAGACGCCCTGTCTCGCTCCCCAACCAGTCGCCCCACACCTGAAGATGAAGAAGAATGCACTACTTCGACTGCACATGTCAGGCATATCGTTGCCAGCACCGCCACTTCTACTGACGACCAGGCAACAGGACCCATCATCGAAGAGGATAAGTCTCTACAAGAAATCCGCATGGCCGCATCTCAGGATCAAGATTACAGTCGTCTCGTTCACTACGTATCCAATGGCTTTCCCACCAACCGCTATGATCTCCACGCTTCCGCCCTCCCGTATTGGAAGTTGCGGGACAACCTTTACGCGGATGGAGAGTTGGTATTGTACGGACCCCGGATCGTCATCCCTACAGCCCTCCGTCGACGCACCTTGGATCGACTCCACGACAGCCACCAAGGGATTGAAGCTACTCGACGTCGTGCAATGCAGACAGTATTCTGGCCAGGCATCAATGCAGATATTAAGAGTAAAGTAGAAAGCTGTGAGGCCTGCCAACAGCTTCTCCCTAGTCAGCAACAGGAACCTTACATGTGTGACGACCACCCATCCCGGCCCTTTGAAAGCGTGTCGGCTGACTTCTTCCACGTAGCAGGGAAATCCTTCCTTGTTATTGCAGATAGACTTTCAGGCTGGCCTGTGGTTGTTCCCTGTGGACGTGACACAACTACAGCCAGAGTTACAAGAACGTTCTGTGTCTTCTTCCGCGAGGTTGGTGTTCCACTCCGCTTACGAACTGATGGAGGACCCCCATTTTCCAGCCACGACTTCAAGCAATTTGCTGACCGCTGGGGAGTTCATCACCTCATCACATCTCCACATTACCCTCAGTCTAATGGACACGCAGAAGCTGCCGTGAAAGCTGTGAAACACCTCATCCTCAAGACCGCCCCATCCGGGAACATAGATTGTGAAGCCTTTGATAGAGGACTGATGGAGCTTCGGAATACACCGAACCCTGCTGGACGCTCCCCTGCGCAGATTCTCTATGGCCATCCTCTCCGCACTTGTGTTCCAGCCCACCCCAGATCATTCAAAGAGGAGTGGCAAACCAAGACCGAAGATTACGACCGCCGCACTGCTGCCCAAACCGACCAGGCTGTGAGCCTTTACAACTCTCATGCCCGCCATCTACCCAAGCTCACCATCGGCCAACGAGTGAGGATACAGGATGCAACGACGCTTCGATGGGACAAGATTGGTACCGTGATGGGCCGAGGAATGGCCAGAAGGTATGAAGTACGCCTTCCAAGTGGTCGTGTATGGTTTCGAAACCGACGACATTTACGCCCAGTGGCTAATATAAGTGATGACACCTCTCCCCAAGACCCTGTGTCCCCTTGTTCTGGCCAGGAAAGAGAGCCATCATCCGAACCCTCCAATATCCCTCGTCATTCACCTCGACTAGCTCAGAGAAATTACTGTTCCGCTCGAGACACTGCTACGAGCGTAAAGGGGGAGGGAGGTGTATAGATATCTACTATTATGCCGTATATTATTTACATTACGTACAGTTATGAACATTACATTTGCTTTATTATTATTTCGTAGAAGAATGACATTTATTTCCATTTATCTTTTCACATTACATATACTGTACGACCACTTTTTCATTATGCACCGTGGCAACAATGTAATTAGATGTGTCAACACTGCCTTTCTTTCCGCCATGTGCATATAATAGTCAGTCGTTGTTCAGTGGTCACTGTATCGACAAGCATGGGCCTGTTCCCCGCTGCTTGTCACATTTATGTCCGTTTGTCTCTATTATACGGGATTTTAAAGAACCTACTGGTTTAAATTGTCACCCTCCATTACATTTATTACATGGATGTATGTGGCAGTATCACACACAGATGGGAAGTTTCTTTCAAATTCCAAGATGGGTCACGAGGACAGCAGTTGGTGCTTGTAAATATAGTAGTGTGGAAAGGGATCATGAAAATAGTAATTGGATAAGGAAATCA
>NC_090752.1:83171578-83179078 GCF_036898095.1 Palaemon carinicauda
CTGCTAATAAGATTGTGGTGTTCGGGGCGGTTAAGTCCCTGACTGGTGAACGACAGACTGGGCCTGGTTAGTCCCGCTCAAACTACTTAGTTCCTTTGATCGCTACAACCTCACCATCCTTGTGAGCTCAGGATGGGGGGTTTAGGTCATCAGCAGCCATTGCCTGGACTTCCTTGGTCCTACCTTGGGTGGAGAGGTGGCTTGGGCGCTGATTATATGTGCATATGGTCAGTTTCTAGGGCATTGTCCTGTATGATAGGGCAACGTCACTGCCCCTTGCCTCTGCCAGTCATGAGCGGCCTTCAAACCTTAAATAAGCGGAAATTTCCTACCTGCTTCTGTTTTCCCAGTCACATATCCTTTTTCTTTTTTCACGAATCCGGTCTAGCATTTTTTTCTGCGATTAAATCCTACTTTACTTCAAACCTTTCAATTAGTTTTCTTCTCGTCTGTTCTAGAAAAGGAGCCATACTGCTCCTCCTTATGACTGTACTAAAGTGTGATAATTGTTTTACTTTAATCTATTCACAGGGAAATTGGCTGATTATATTACTAGTATCATCATTCAACATAAGCAACAATAACTGAAACAAATCGGCAAGTCTAATAAACCCTGCAAAGAAACCCGTCATATAAGACATGCTCTTCGCACTCCCCAAGAGAGATTAGTTCACCAAACGATCAACTGGGCTCCACAAGGCACTAAAAGAGTTGCAAGACCCAGACCTACATGGCTGAGGACTATGAAGCGCCAAGTAGATGATGATGAATGGAGAGGTATTGAATTAAAGCTCAAGATAGAGACAACTGGCGAAATCTAACCGAGGCCCTTTGCATCCATATGCGTAGGAGGAGGAGATGATGATGATGATGATGATGAAACCAGGTAAAAATTGAAAATAAATCAAACAAATACCGATAAAAATAAACACGCTTCAATTTCAATTGTCAACGTTATTCTTATACATATATTAAATTAAACCCTTCATTTTAACACTTGTTTATTTTTCTCTTGTTTTTTCCAAGTTTTTTTAATAGTTCATATATGAAAGATCTAATTTAATGTTACTGTTCTTAAAATATTTCATTTTGATTGTATTATTTCTCTTGCAAACGGTAATTATGAAGGATTATATTTTGAGCAAGTATGAGACGTTAGGAGGAGATGATGATGATGATGATGAATGTAAAGTTGGACACAAGAGTCCCTGCCACACGTCGCTCTGAGGAAGTGCCTTCCGGTCACACCCCTTACTTCACGGCGAGTAACCAAACAGATAGGGTAGGGAGAGATGGCAGAGGTGGTTGCACTGTTGAAAAATTTGCTATAAAAAAAGGTAAAAAATCCAGAGATAAATATTGCCAGACATTTACTGCTTTATAAATGGTTATATTGACGGAAAGGAGTGATATTACGGTCACCAACTCGTAAAGATAATAACAAAATTGGGTAAAATTACGGTCGCCTGAATTTTTACTGAAATACGGCTGAGAACCGTATATTTTTAAAGAAAATATCCAATTAAGATTAATTCTGTTAATAGTGTGAGGCTTAATGTAGGAACTCGCCGCGCAGTAAGGATGTGGCTGGGTGCATATCCCCAGAATGAGGTGTACCAGGACTTTCCTGTGTCCAAACTGTAAGTACTGTATGTGTAATCAAAATGTTGTTATTGTTGTTATATGTCTCCTGTATACTAGCAACGCTGAACTTTGTCTTGTAAAGTGTCATTAATGTCACTGGTTATTTTCTAGTTTCAGTAATGTCACTTAGGTATTTTCTTGTCACTCGGTTATCTTTGACATTTTTCATTTATTTTGTAAATTTCAATTGATGGTGAATTTCCCCTTTTGTAATCAAGCAGATTTTGTCTGTAAACAAAAAGTTACACAGTTAGAAAAACCGTAATTCTAATCGGGAATTCTCCGTATAGATGTACTGTTCTCAACAGTATTTCAGTAAAATACAGGAGACCGTAATTTTACCTTACTTTGTTATTACTTTTTTTACGGATTTGTGACCGTAACATCACTATTTTACTTCAATATATCCGTTTTTAAAACGGTAGAAATTCTGGAATAACTGTTGCCAGACATTTACCGTTTTTTTTTCTTAATGCAAGTTTTTAACAGAGTAGTTTTCTTTGTATTTTTCCTTATTGTTATTGATAATATTGTTTCCACTGTTATCAGGCCGCACAATATTCACAGAAAAACGACTCAAATTTATTTTGTATTTGCAGATAATGACATAAAGGTTTAAAGGTGTCAGGTTCTAGTTTCAACAGAATAGATGCTCACCAGAACGTCAGCCGGGTAAGCCCAATCCCCCACTGTGGTGCACAACCACAGCAGTGTTCTCCCCAGTAAACAGTTTAGACTAACGATCCATGGCTGGGATTGATCTGCTGCCATGCGCATGCTAGGCGAACACATCACCATTGTACTAGCTAAGAGGCACCCATGACTTATTATTCAGTGTCAACGTAATCTTCCATGAAATTAAGTTTTGTAAATGTGTATATAATCTCCTTTACCGATTGCCCGTAGTTATTGTTCGGTGTCTGTATACTGTTAAAAGGCATTTCTCTTTTATCGTGTACGTTGTCAATGTTACGCTTTTGTCCCTTATTGGAAACCGGTGAAAAAAGAGGCCATTTTTCAACCTCCGGCTTCTCTTGCTTGATTGCAACCCGTTGCCTTTGTGGACGGAATGAAGCAAACGGCCGCGTCTGAGGTCGACGTGTGTGACAATTAAACCCAATTTGAGTGAAGCGAGGTCTTTTGGGAGGGGAGCGCGACGATCAGCAACCCTAATGAGGTCGGTAATTGAATGGGCTAATTAGTACACACTCGCAAAACAAGAATTCTGTTTTACAGTCTCTTAGTAATTAGAACAGAGTTACAGTTACAGTTGTCGGCATAATGAAGCTGGTTCAATGGGGAAAAGGGGCTTTTTTAACGATTGTTTTTATGATGTGTATGTTTTTGCTGCTGCAATATGGTCCCGAAGGACAATTCGGTTTTTATCATGATGTTTTAAAGGATATTAATTCATAGTTTATTGTGTTCACCTATTAAGAACCGTGCTTGAGGGTACACTCAGGCACGCTGTTCTGTCTTGTTTCTTTTCCCTTGTTTTTATCAAAGTTTTTATAGTTTATATAGGATATTCAGTTTGATGTTACTCTCCTTAAAAATTTTACTTTTCCTTGTATCCTTCCCCCACTGGGATATTTTTCCCTGTTGGAGCCCCTAGGGCTTATAGCATCCAGGTTTTCCAACAAAGATTGTAGCTTAGCAAGCAGAAATAATAATAATAATAATATTGAGCTATAAGATGATAATTCTTATATGTTGGAACTGAACTACTGTAATTAATGGATGGACAGGAGGAGAATAATTATTTTTGTGATTTTAAAGCGAATAATTTAATCAAAGAAAACCTTTCAAATGTGGCTATGAATATAGTGGACACAATTGAGTTTGGTCTGAAGTTATTCTCAGAGTACGTAACGTATAAGGAGAAGGAAAAGGAAGAGAGAGAGAGAGAGAGAGAGAGAGAGAGAGAGAGAGAGAGAGAGAGAGAGAGAGAGAGAGAGAGAGAGAGAGAGAGTAAGGCAGAGAGAGAGGTGGATTCTATGAAATATTTCAAAATAATGCGATCGAGATTCCTGCTAAAAATAGAAACTTAGATTTTTCAGAAAAATTAAGGAAAAATGTTGATAGACAAATCGATCTAGAAAAAAAAAAAAGTAAATGATAATGAGGATAAAATTTTCTGTTTTGGAATGTCAAATATATTCATTTTGAAGGGCTATTGAACTGGCATAAAAAAAGGACAATGAAAAAAATGTACTGAGTTAATTAATATAAATTCATTAATTAGTGCGTAATTGAATCTTGAGATATGAAAAAAAGTGAAAAAGATGAGATTTCCAAGCGTTATATTTTCATCACATTTTCATTAATATTATCATTATTATTTGCTAAGCTACAACCCTAGTTGGAAAAGCAGGATGCTATAAGCCCAGACGGACCAACAGGGAAAATAGCCCAGTGAGGAAATGAAATAAGGAACAATTGAATATTTTTAAGAAGAGTAACAACATTAAAATAAATATTTCCTATATAAACTATAAAAACTTTAACAAAACAAGAGGAAAAGAAATTAGATACAATAGTGTGCCTGAGTGTACCCTCAAGCAAGTGAAACCTAACCCAAGACCGTGGAAGACAATGGTACAGAGGCTATGGCACTACCCAAGACAAGAGAACAATGGTTTGATTTTGGAGTGTCCTTCTCCTAGAAGAGCTGCTTACCATAGCTAAGGAGGAAAGTAGCCACGGAACAATTACAGTGCAGTAGTTAACCCGTTGGGTGAAGAAGAATAGTTTGGTAATCTCAGTGTTGTCAAGTGTATGAGAATAGAGGAAAATCTGTACATTATTATTTAACTAAACTCCAACAGTAAGTCACATTTCATAAGTTTTCATCGTGCTTCCCAGAAAATATTTTTGAAAATGCTGAAGAAAATCTGTCGAATATAAAACGTAGACGATGTAGAACATCTGGATGTAATGAAATGGAAGGTAAGGGACGTAGCTATAAAATTCCTGAACCACTAGCAGCCATTGCCTGGCCCTCCCTATTCTTAGATGGGCACAGAATAGGTTTTGGCACTGGATATATATATAATATATATATATATATATATATATATATATATATATATATATATATATACATGTATATATATATACATATATATATATATATATATATATATATATATATATATATATATATATATATATATACATATATATATATATATATATATATATATATATATATATATATATATATATATATATATATATATATATATATATATATATATATATATATACATATATATATATATATATATATATATATATATATATATATATATATATATATATATATATATATATACATATATATATATATATATATATATATATATATATATATAATATATATATATATATATATATATATATATATATATATATATATATATATATATATATATATATATATATATATATATATATATATGATTAGCGCCTAAGTCCCTCTCCATCAAAGCTAGGACCCGGGAAGACCAGGCATTGGCTGCTGATGACTCCTTAGCAGGTAAATCTCTAGGGGGCTCCATACCCTTCAACCTTAGTTCACAAGGATGGTGAGGTTGCAGAAACTGCTATAAACTATTCCACATGAGCGGCGCTTGAACTCCCGTCCAACTGACGGCGAAACAGTGACGTTCCCAATACGCTACCATTACAGACATCCGTGTAAGGCACACTGTAAGCGGTGGATTCTAATACGGTTTTAGAAGTGATTAAAAAAACTATTGAGTGTAGTTATACTGAATGTGTTGCTTCAAGGTGAACATATTATCTCTTAAATAAAAATTGAGACAATCTCCTTGAATGACTTAAATCTGTATATTTGAAAATTCATTTTTAACTCTGTTGCCTATCTAACAGTCATTAATTACAACGATTATTTTAAAAGAAAAAGAAAATAAGTGTTCAGATAAAACAATTACTTCAATAGAAGGATTTTAATGAAGTATCGACCATATAATGCTAGCAATTATCTTCACTTGGTAATGCAGGCTCTCTCTCTCTCTCTCTCTCTCTCTCTCTCTCCTCTCTCTCTCTCTCTCTCTCTCTCTCTCTCATGCAATATACACGCTTTTCACAACAAAGCCTCTTGCATAAACCATGCGCTAGAAATTTGCCTTCGACAAGTGATTTGTCCCCGACTTCATTTGGGTCACAAATAGCCGTGCGCTTTCCAATGCTGCTTTGTTTACGTCTGATTACCCGAAGGAGGGGGGGGGGGGGGGGGGTGGATGGGCTGCAGCAGATATCGGCAGAAGTTAAGGACAACAATTTGCAACGTAATTTTGGAGTCTGCAGAGTCGCTTGCAAAATAGCATCGCGGCACCGACTAAGAGAACATTTGCTATCCAGATCAAGGATATCATTTTACATAATCCTGTTTTCACGTATTCATACACCCTTCCATGCACAGCTACTTACATTTATTTGCAACATTGACATATGCAAAATGCAACGAAAAGCCAAATACAAATCATGCAAATTCTAGACAGGAGTCCCTTCATAAATTTTGCATGAGTCACTAAATTCAGTTCGTAAAATTTCCGCGCGTGTACGGACTCACTTTAAGGCTTTCTGAACTACTTGAAAATTCCTTTGACAATTTTGCATGCGATGGAAAAAAAAAATAATTTCTAAGTGCAGACTAAGCAGAATACACTCGAGTGTATCTGTGTATGTGTGAGTTAGTGCGTGCACATAACCCAGTTTGCTAATCCTGTTTTGACGATTCAATTAAAACTACATCTATTTAAATACAAACATACGCACACACACAAACACACATATATATACATACATACATATATGTATATATCTATGTACGTATACATACATACATACATACATATATATATATATATATATATATATATATATATATATATATATATATATATATATATGTACATATATATATATATATATATATATATATATATATATATATATATATATATATATATATATATATATATATATATATATATATATATACATACATATATATATGATAAAAGATTCAACAAAACCAGATGAAAAGAAATAAAATAAAATAGTGTGCCAAAGTGTACCCTCAAACAAGAGAACTCTGAATTAAGCTAATGGCCTCAAGACAGTTATCCTAGGCTGTTCGCTTCAAACAAATATGCTTTTAGATGTTTTTCCGACGTAAATACTGAAGATGGAATACTCTCTACCGCATTACTGTCATTTCCAGAAGTAGTCGTGTATAAATACATTGCTCTTGTATTTCTATTCTCATCGCCAGTTCATTATGCCATTCACAAGGGGAAAGGACTAACTCCCACTGAGACTGTTCCCTTTTCATATCGTGGTTAAAATGGAAACATATTAGCAGAAAAATATAAGAGTGAGTTTACGCCAAGAATTGCGAATGAGAACAATGAAACAGAAATGAGAGAAGAAAATGTTGAATATCTAACGGATATAGATATTAATGAAGCAGATATTGTGCTGGCTATAAGCGAAATTAAGAATGGATCGGCAGCCGGACCATGTGGAGTTCCAGCGATTTTGTTAAAAAAAAAAAGTGCACACACTATCGGAAAGCCGCTTGCAATACTGCTAAGACAAAGTATAAATATGAGCGAGATATATGTTAAACATAAAATAGCTTATATACCCAATATTTTCAAAAGTGGAATAAGACTAGAAGCAAGCAATTGTAGACCTGTTAGTCTAACATCACATATTATGAAAGTGTATGAAATGGTAATAAAAAAGAAAATAAAGAATCATTTGGTTAAAAAATAATTTGTTTAATATAGGTCAAAACGGTTTTGTGCCCGGAAAAAGTAC
>NC_090752.1:83184078-83186578 GCF_036898095.1 Palaemon carinicauda
AAGATGCATCTCTATGTCCAGTGGAGTGCCTAAAGGTCTATCTTCATAGAACTTCAGACTTTATGGGAGGACAGCTGTTCAGAAGAGAAACCCTGGTTTCAAAGTTATCTATAACTATGGGCGAAATTCACCCGTGTTATTCGCAGAACAATAACCATTATATGTAATGTAATCGTAACAGTGCTAACGTTATCGTAACGTGACTGAAGTGACAGATTAACATACATATATATATATATATATATATATATATATATATATATATATATATATATATATATATATATATATATATATATATATATAATATATATTTATATATATATATATATATATATATATATATATATATATATATATATATATATATATATATATATATATATATATATATATATATATCAAAGACCAGTACATTGGGTTTGTGACCTGGGAACCCCTAAGTTAGGTTAGGTGGGTTTGTTAGGTTCTGTACCCTTTTTGTACTTTCTTATATAATGTAAAGGTTATATGGAAAAAATCTTTAAAATACACGTGATAATATTACCGTTAGCAATGCCTTTGTAACATTAACACTGTCTATCATTGGTAACGTTGCTTATTTTAACATTCCTAGTACATACGCGAGTTTTGTGACCTGGGAACTCCTAGGTTAGGTTAGGTGGGTTTGTTAGGTTCTGTACCCTTTTTGTACTTTTTATAGATTGTGTAAAACTTATATGGAAAAATTATTTAAAATACGTATGGAAATATCTGGCATTATTATCGCTAGTAATGTCACCGTACCGTTGGTAACGCTGTTTATCATTCGTATCGTGCCTAATTTTACCGTTCTCAGTAAATACCTGAGGTTTGTGACCTGTCAACTACCAGGTTAGTCATGATCCGAGGAAAGTTGCCTCTTCCATAAAATTTCCTTAATTATATGGACTTTGAACATCCTTGCTTGCACACCGGCTGGTAGTCATCCAAGGCGTTCTTCATGTACTATGCGAAGCAAGTGGAGCAACTTATGAGATCTGTGGTAGCAGCAGGTAGAATTCTTTAACGTTCTGTTTTAAATCTGCGAGGAACCGTGTAATCAATTTGGGACGATTAATTAAGAGGGTGGGCGTGTAGTCACTGTATGTTACTACACGCTGAGCGATAGGCCACGAAAGTGTCCTTACGAACTGTTCCATTGACGTCGGTAATCTATAGCATATACAGACACTTGTGCCAAGCGTTTTTTTACACTAGTGTATGTAAACAGTATACAGACTATATCATTATTATTAATAATTCAATTGAAGTGGCAAATCTGTTTCCTAGTGCATGAAACCATATTTTCTGTTGACTGTTTTCCTTTATGCTTTTACGCATATCAAAAGTATAGTATTAAGAGGAAAAAAGGCACCTCCTGCTGTATGGTAATTATAGAAAAAAAAAATAATTAGTCTCGGATTGTTTTCCAATATTCGTAAATTACTTAATATACACATTTTAAAGGTTTAAAGTCCGCTCATGAATGGCAGAGGCCAGGGACAGTGACAATGCCTTATCGAGAAGAACAATGCCCTAGAGACCTACCATATATACATATGATGAGCGCCCAAGGTCCCTCTCCACCCAAGCTAAGACCAAGGCCGGGAAATGGCTGTTGATGACTCAGCAGATAGACTTAGCTCACAAAGATTGTGAGGTTGCAACGACCAAAAAAACGAACGAGTCTGAGCGGGACTCTAATCCCAGTCTGGCGTTCACCAGTCAGGGACGTTACCACATCGGCCACCACAAGTGTAACAATTCGCGACTCCTCTTCTGAAGCTAATCATTGCATTGTCATTCAGACTTTTGATGCAGATTGTTCAGACTTATTCATTTCACTAACGAAATTGACCCTGCCGTTCTTATGAGCTAGGGATGGGCGTGGAGTTTGGGGATCACCACAAGTCTAACTGACGAGTCAACCTTTGTCAAATGGTTCCATTGCTAGGTCTCAAGTCAAAGTGGTTTCATCACCAGGTCTCCAGACCAAACTTAATTGGATAGAAGAAAACTTCAACTGTCCATCCAAGATAAGACTGTCCCTCGTCTTAGGTTGGGCGAACAGGTTAAGTTCTATTCTGCATACTCACGTTTGGTCTGGAGACCTGGTGATGGAACCACTTGGTCTGGAGACCTGGTAAGGAAAGCATTTGTTCTGGAGACCTGAAAATGGTGCTATTAAGGTGTTCGCTACCGTATCAAGACAAGGAAAGTTGGGAGTTAAGAATGGTTATCGGCCAGATGGAGACCCGGAGAGTAAATGTAAAATAAAAACCCTGAACGTCAAATAGAGAGAGTAGAAGGCTTGAAGCGTGAGCAGTACGGGTGGGGGTGGGGGTGGGGGGTTAGGGCGATGTCCATACGTGTCCATTAGGAATTAATAAAAACCTTTAAACCTTTGAAGAATTAGGGTACGTTTGGGTAATAAAAAAATAAAATGACCTAATATGAAGGAAACTCTCTTTTTGAAAAA
>NC_090752.1:83191578-83204078 GCF_036898095.1 Palaemon carinicauda
CACGAGTGGAGGCATTGATGGGGGTTTTGATGATCATGAAGTTGCTATCCATAAGGGTACGAAGTAGGTCCACATCACGAGGAGAGCCGTCCGCGGCAGGTTGCAGGCGAGTGATACTGGTCATTTTCCCGAGGGTGAGCGAAGCCCTTTGTTCCCCCAACGGTTGTTGAGAGAGCTGAAATAGCATTGCTATACGGGCGGCTGGCGACGGTGAGTACTGCTGCAGAGAGTATGCGTTGACAGCGTCATAGTAACGATGAGACGCGCGGGGGGGGGGGGGGGGGGGGGTGAGTGAGAGGGAGGGTAAAGGCGCGAGGAGCGAGTCGCTCCGGAGTCACCAATGTGACGAGCCGAAAGAGGGTTGTCACTCATAGGCAGGAAGCAATCAACTGAGTACTTTATTAAGGAACACACTCCTTTATATACAAAAATTCAAGGCAACAGGAAGATACATGTTCGAAAAAGTGACAATGTTACAGATGAAAACCAGACATGAATTTTCATGTTCGTTTTAGTGCGAGGGAAGAGCGAAGATACAAGCATAATATATACAAAAGGAATTATGTACAATTGTGTGACACACGGTTGGTACATGGCTCCCCCTCCAAAAATGACATACAGAACATGTTAAATAGGTGCCCTGAATCTGGAGAGGTAGTAGTAAAAACTGCGCCGATTAGCGGCAGTGAGTGGCTGTAGAAGTCGTTGGTTGGGGTGCGAGCGAGTGGTGGATGATGGTTGGCTGTGTTGCCACTCCAGCTCATCACGGGGTAGGCGAGTGTGTCCTACGGCATTCATAGGCGTGTCCTACGGAATTCATAGGCGAGCGTGTCCTACGGCATTCATAGGCGTGTGTCCTACAGCATTCATACCCCTACGGCATTCATAGGCGTGTGTCCTACGGCATTCATAGGCGTGTCCTACGGCATTCACGTCAGCTTCGGTTGAAGTTGAATAGGTGTCCTCTTTGTCACGAGTGGAGGCGTTGATGGAGGTTTTGATGATCATGAAGTTGCTATCCATAAGGGTACGAAGTAGGTTCACCTCACGAGGAGAGCCGTCCGCGGCAGGTTACAGGCGAGTGATACTAGTCATTTTCCCGAGGGTGAGCGAAGCCCTTTGTTCCTCCAACGGTTGTTGAGAGAGCTGAAAAAGCGTTGCTATACGGGCGGCTGGCAACGGCGAGTACTGCTGCAGAGGGTATGCGTTGACGGCGTCATAGTAACGATGAGAGGCGGTGGGGGAGAGGGGGGAGGTAAAGGCGGGAGGAGCGAGTCGCTCCGGGGTCACCAATGTGACGAGCTGAAAGAGGGTTGTCACTCAAAGGCAGGAAGCAATCAACTGAGTACTTTATTGAGGAACACTCTCCTTTATATACAAAAACTCAAGGCAACAGGAAAATACATGTTCGAGAAAGTGACAATGTTACAGAGAAAAACCAGACATAAATTTTCATGTTCTTTTTAGTGCGAGGGAAGAGCGAAGATACAAGCATAATATATACAAAAGGAATTATGTACAATTGTGTGACACACGGTTGGTACATGGCTCCCCCTTCAAAAATGACATACTGAACATGTTAAATACGTGCCCTGAATCTGGAGAGGTAGTAGTAAAAACTGCGCCGATTAGCGGCAGTGAGTGGCTGTAGAAGTCGTTGGTTGGGGTGCGAGCGAGTGGTAGTTGATGGTTGGCTGTGTTGCCGCTCCGGCTCGTCACGGGGTAGGAGAGTGTGTCCTACGGCATTCATAGGCGTGTGTGTCCTGCGGCATTCATAGGCGTGTCCTACGGCATTCATAGGCGAGTGTGTCCTACGGCATTCATAGGCGTGTGTCCTAAGGCATTCATACCCCTACGGCATTCATAGGCGTGTGTCCTACGGCATTCATAGGCGTGTCCTACGGCATTCACGTCAGCTTCGGTTGAAGTTGAATAGGTGTCCTCTTCGTCACGAGTGGAGGCATTGATGGGGGTTTTGATGATCATGAAGTTGCTATCCATAAGGGTACGAAGTAGGTCCACATCACGAGGAGAGCCGTCCGCGGCAGGTTGCAGGCGAGTGATACTGGTCATTTTCCTTAGGGTGAGCGAAGCACTTTGTTCCCCCAACGGTTGTTGAGAGAGCTGAAATAGCATTGCTATAAGGGCGGCTGGCGACGGTGAGTACTGCTGCAGAGAGTATGTGTTGACAGCGTCATAGTAACGATGAGACGCGGGGGGGGGGGGGGGGGGGGAGTGAGAGGGGGGGTAAAGGCGGGAGGAGCAAGTCGCTCCGGAGTCACCAATGTGACGAGCCGAAAGAGGGTTGTCACTCATAGGCAGGAAGCAATCAACTGAGTACTTTATTAAGGAACACACTCCTTTATATACAAAAATTCAAGGCAACAGGAAGATACATGTTCGAAAAAGTGACAATGTTACAGAGGAAAACCAGACATGAATTTTCATGTTCTTTTTAGTGCTAGGGAAGAGCGAAGATACAAGCATAATATATACAAAAGGAATTATGTACAATTGTGTGACACACGGTTGGTACATGGCTCCCCCTCCAAAAATGACATACTGAACATGTTAAATAGGTGCCCTGAATCTGGAGAGGTAGTAGTAAAAACTGCGCCGATTAGCGGCAGTGAGTGGCTGTAGAAGTCGTTGGTTGGGGTGCGAGCGAGTGGTGGATGATGGTTGGCTGTGTTGCCGCTCCAACTCATCACGGGGTAGGCGAGTGTGTCCTACGGCATTCATAGGCGTGTCCTACGGCATTCATAGGCGAGCGTGTCCTACGGCATTTATAGGCGTGTGTCCTACAGCATTCATACCCCTACGGCATTCATAGGCGTGTGTCCTACTGCATTCATAGGCGTGTCCTACGGCATTCACGTCAGCTTCGGTTGAAGTTGAATAGGTGTCCTCTTTGTCACGAGTGGAGGCGTTGATGGAGGTTTTGATGATCATGAAGTTGCTATCCATAAGGGTACGAAGTAGGTCCACATCACGAGGAGAGCCGTCCGCGGCAGGTTACAGGCGAGTGATACTAGTCATTTTCCCGAGGGTGAGTGAAGCCCTTTTTTCCCCAACGGTTGTTGAGAGAGCTGAAAAAGCGTTGCTATACGGGCGGCTGGCGACGGCGAGTACTGCTGCAGAGGGTATGCGTTGACGGCGTCATAGTAACGATGAGAGGCGGTGGGGGCGAGGGGGGGGGGGTAAAGGCGGGAGGAGCGAGTCGCTCCGGGGTCACCAATGTGACGAGCTGAAAGAGGGTTGTCACTCAAAGGCAGGAAGCAATCAACTGAGTACTTTATTAAGGAACACTCTCCTTTATATACAAAAACTCAAGGCAACAGGAAAATACATGTTCGAGAAAGTGACAATGTTACAGAGAAAAACCAGACATGAATTTTCATGTTCTTTTTAGTGCGAGGGAAGAGCGAAGATACAAGCATAATATATACAAAAGGAATTATATACAATTGTGTGACACACGGTTGGTACATGGCTCCCCCTTCAAAAATGACATACTGAACATGTTAAATACGTACCCTGAATCTGGAGAGGTAGTAGTAAAAACTGCGCCGATTAGCGGCAGTGACTGGCTGTAGAAGTCGTTGGTTGGGGTGCGAGCGAGTGGTGGTTGATGGTTGACTGTGTTGCCGCTCCGGCTCGTCACGGGGTAGGCGAGTGTGTCCTACGGCATTCATAGGCGTGTGTGTCCTACAGCATTCATAGGCGTGTCCTACGGCATTCATAGGCGAGTGTGTCCTACGGCATTCATAGGCGTGTGTCCTAAGGCATTCATACCCCCCCTACGGCATTCATAGGCGTGTGTCCTACGGCATTCATAGGTGTGTCCTACGGCATTCACGTCAGCTTCGGTTGAAGTTGAATAGGTGTCCTCTTCGTCACGAGTGGAGGCATTGATGGGGGTTTTGATGATCATGAAGTTGCTATCCATAAGGGTACGAAGTAGGTCCACATCACGAGGAGAGCCGTCCGCGGCAGGTTGCAGGCGAGTGATACTGGTCATTTTCCCGAGGGTGAGCGAAGCCCTTTTTTCCCCCAACGGTTGTTGAGAGAGCTGAAAAAGTGTTGCTATACGGGCGGCTGGTGACGGCGAGTATTGCTGCAGAGGGTATGCGTTGACGGCGTCATAGTAACGATGAGAGGCGGTGGGGGAGAGGGGGGGGGTAAAGGCGGGAGGAGCGAGTCGCTCCGGGGTCACCAATGTGACGAGTCGAAAGAGGGTTGTCACTCATAGGCAGGAAGCAATCAACTGAGTACTTTATTAAGGAACACACTCCTTTATATACAAAAATTCAAGGCAACAGGAAGATACATGTTCGAAAAAGTGACAATGTTACAGAGGAAAACCAGACATGAATTTTCATGTTCGTTTTAGTGCGAGGGAAGAGCGAAGATACAAGTATAATATATACAAAAGGAATTATGTACAATTGTGTGACACACGGTTGGTACATGGCTCCCCCTCCAAAAATGACATACTGAACATGTTAAATAGGTGCCCTGAATCTGGAGAGGTAGTAGTAAAAACTGCGCCAATTAGCGGCAGTGAGTGGCTGTAGAAGTCGTTGGTTGGGGTGCGAGCGAGTGGTGGATGATGGTTGGCTGTGTTGCTGCTCCAGCTCATCACGGGGTAGGCGAGTGTGTCCTACGGCATTCATAGGCGTGTCCTACGGCATTCATAGGCGAGCGTGTCCTACGGCATTCATAGGCGTGTGTCCTACAGCATTCATACCCCTACGGCATTCATAGGCGTGTGTCCTACGGCATTCATAGGCGTGTCCTACGGCATTCACGTCAGCTTCGGTTGAAGTTGAATAGGTGTCCTCTTTGTCACGAGTGGAGGCATTGATGGGGGTTTTGATGATCATGAAGTTGCTATCCATAAGGGTACGAAGTAGGTCCACATCACGAGGAGAGCCGTCCGCGGCAGGTTGCAGGCGAGTGATACTGGTCATTTTCCCGAGGGTGAGCGAAGCCCTTTTTTCCCCCAACGGTTGTTGAGAGAGCTGAAAAAGCGTTGCTATACGGGTGGCTGGCGACGGCGAGTATTGCTGCAGAGGGTATGCGTTGACGGCGTCATAGTAACGATGAGAGGCGGTGGGGGAGAGGGGGGGGGTAAAGGCGGGAGGAGCGAGTCGCTCCAGGGTCACCAATGTGACGAGCTGAAAGAGGGTTGTCACTCAAAGGCAGGAAGCAATCAACTGAGTACTTTATTGAGGAACACTCTCCTTTATATACAAAAACTCAAGGCAACAGGAAAATACATGTTCGAGAAAGTGACAATGTTACAGAGAAAAACCAGACATGAATTTTCATGTTCTTTTTAGTGCGAGGGAAGAGCGAAGATACAAGCATAATATATAAAAAAGGAATTATGTACAATTGTGTGACACACGGTTGGTACATGGCTCCCCCTCCAAAAATGACATACTGAACATGTTAAATACGTACCCTGAATCTGGAGAGGTAGTAGTAAAAACTGCGCCGATTAGCGGCAGTGAGTGGCTGTAGAAGTCGTTGGTTGGGGTGCGAGCGAGTGGTAGTTGATGGTTGGCTGTGTTGCCGCTCCGGCTCGTCACGGGGTAGGCGAGTGTGTCCTACGGCATTCATAGGCGTGTGTGTCCTACGGCATTCATAGGCTTGTCCTACGGCATTCATAGGCGAGTGTGTCCTACGGCATTCATAGGCGTGTGTCCTAAGGCATTCATACCCCTACGGCATTCATAGGCGTGTGTCCTACGGCATTCATAGGTGTGTCCTACGGCATTCACGTCAGCTTCGGTTGAAGTTGAATAGGTGTCCTCTTCGTCACGAGTGGAGGCATTGATGGGGGTTTTGATGATCATGAAGTTGCTATCCATAAGGGTACGAAGTAGGTCCACATCACGAGGAGAGCCGTCCGCGGCAGGTTGCTGGCGAGTGATACTGGTCATTTTCCCGAGGGTGAGCGAAGCCCTTTGTTCCCCCAACGGTTGTTGAGAGAGCTGAAATAGCATTGCTATACGGGCGGCTGGCGACGGTGAGTACTGCTGCAGAGAGTATGCGTTGACAGCGTCATAGTAACGATGAGACGCGCGGGGAGGGGGGGGGTGAGTGAGAGGGAGGGTAAAGGCGCGAGGAGCGAGTCGCTCCGGAGTCACCAATGTGACGAGCCGAAAGAGGGTGGTCACTCATAGGCAGGAAGCAATCAACCGAGTACTTTATTAAGGAACACACTCCTTTATATACAAAAATTCAAGGCAACAGGAAGATACATGTTCGAAAAAGTGTCAATGTTACAGAGGAAAACCAGACATGAATTTTCATGTTCGTTTTAGTGCGAGGGAAGAGCGAAGATACAAGCATAATATATACAAAAGGAATTATGTACAATTGTGTGACACACGGTTGGTACATGGCTCCCCCTCCAAAAATGACATACTGAACATGTTAAATAGGTGCCCTGAATCTGGAGAGGTAGTAGTAAAAACTGCGCCGATTAGCGGCAGTGAGTGGCTGTAGAAGTCGTTGGTTGGGGTGCGAGCGAGTGGTGGATGATGGTTGGCTGTGTTGCCGCTCCAGCTCATCACGGGGTAGGCGAGTGTGTCCTACGGCATTCATAGGCGTGTCCTACGGCATTCATAGGCGAGCGTGTCCTACGGCATTCATAGGCGAGCGTGTCCTACGGCATTCATAGGCGTGTGTCCTACGGCATTCATAACCCTACGGCATTCATAGGCGTGTGTCCTACGGCATTCATAGGCGTGTCCTACGGCATTCACGTCAGCTTCGGTTGAAGTTGAATAGGTGTCCTCTTTGTCACGAGTGGAGGCGTTGATGGAGGTTTTGATGATCATGAAGTTGCTATCCATAAGGGTACGAAGTAGGTTCACCTCACGAGGAGAGCCGTCCGCGGCAGGTTACAGGCGAGTGATACTAGTCATTTTCCCGAGGGTGAGCGAAGCCCTTTGTTCCCCCAACGGTTGTTGAGAGAGCTGAAAAAGCGTTGCTATATGGGCGGCTGGCGACGGCGAGTACTGCTGCAGAGGGTATGCGTTGACGGCGTCATAGTAACGATGAGAGGCGGTGGGGGAGAGGGGGGGGGGGGTAAAGGCGGGAGGAGCGAGTCGCTCCGGGGTCACCAATGTGACGAGCTGAAAGAGGGTTGTCACTCAAAGGCAGGAAGCAATCAACTGAGTACTTTATTAAGGAACACTCTCCTTTATATACAAAAACTCAAGGCAACAGGAAAATACATGTTCGAGAAAGTGACAATGTTACAGAGAAAAACCAGACATGAATTTTCATGTTCTTTTTAGTGCGAGGGAAGAGCGAAGATACAAGCATAATATATACAAAAGGAATTATGTACAATTGTGTGACACACGGTTGGTACATGGCTCCCCCTTCAAAAATGACATACTGAACATGTTAAATACGTGCCCTGAATCTGGAGAGGTAGTAATAAAAACTGCGCCGATTAGCGGCAGTAACTGGCTGTAGAAGTCGTTGGTTGGGGTGCGAGCGAGTGGTGGTTGATGGTTGGCTGTGTTGCCGCTCCGGCTCGTCACGGGGTAGGCGAGTGTGTCCTACGGCATTCATAGGCGTGTGTGTCCTACAGCATTCATAGGCGTGTGTGTCCTACGGCATTCATAGGCGTGTCCTACGGCATTCATAGGCGAGTGTGTCCTACGGCATTCATAGGCGTGTGTCCTAAGGCATTCATACCCCTACGGCATTCATAGGCGTGTGTCCTACGGCATTCATAGGTGTGTCCTACGGCATTCACGTCAGCTTCGGTTGAAGTTGAATAGGTGTCCTCTTCGTCACGAGTGGAGGCATTGATGGGGGTTTTGATGATCATGAAGTTGCTATCCATAAGGGTACGAAGTAGGTCCACATCACGAGGAGAGCCGTCCGCGGCAGGTTGCAGGCGAGTGATACTGGTCATTTTCCCGAGGGTGAGCGAAGCCCTTTGTTCCCCCAACGGTTGTTGAGAGAGCTGAAATAGCATTGCTATAAGGGCGGCTGGCGACGGTGAGTACTGCTGCAGAGAGTATGCGTTGACAGCGTCATAGTAACGATGAGACGCGGGGGGGTGGGGGGGTGAGAGGGGGGGTAAAGGTGCGAGGAGCGAGTTGCTCCGGAGTCACCAATGTGACGAGCCGAAAGAGGGTTGTCACTCATAGGCAGGAAGCAATCAACTGAGTACTTTATTAAGGAACACACTCCTTTATATACAAAAATTCAAGGCAACAGGAAGATACATGTTCGAAAAAGTGACAATGTTACAGAGGAAAACCAGACATGAACTTTCATGTTCGTTTTAGTGCGAGGGAAGAGCGAAGATACAAGCATAATATATAAAAAAGGAATTATGTACAATTGTGTGACACACGGTTGGTACATGGCTCCCCCTCCAAAAATGACATACTGAACATGTTAAATACGTACCCTGAATCTGGAGAGGTAGTAGTAAAAACTGCGCCAATTAGCGGCAGTGAGTGGCTGTAGAAGTCGTTGGTTGGGGTGCGAGCGAGTGGTGGATGATGGTTGGCTGTGTTGCTGCTCCAGCTCATCACGGGGTAGGCGAGTGTGTCCTACGGCATTCATAGGCGTGTCCTACGGCATTCATAGGCGAGCGTGTCCTACGGCATTCATAGGCGTGTGTCCTACAGCATTCATACCCCTACGGCATTCATAGGCGTGTGTCCTACGGCATTCATAGGCGTGTCCTACGGCATTCACGTCAGCTTCGGTTGAAGTTGAATAGGTGTCCTCTTTGTCACGAGTGGAGGCGTTGATGGAGGTTTTGATGATCATGAAGTTGCTATCCATAAGGGTACGAAGTAGGTTCACCTCACGAGGAGAGCCGTCCGCGGCAGGTTACAGGCGAGTGATACTAGTCATTTTCCCGAGGGTGAGCGAAGCCCTTTGTTCCCCCAACGGTTGTTGAGAGAGATGAAAAAGCGTTGCTATACGGGCGGCTGGCGACGGCGAGTACTGCTGCAGAGGGTATGCGTTGACGGCGTCATAGTAACGATGAGAGGCGGTGGGGGAGGAGGGGGGGGGTAAAGGCGGGAGGAGCGAGTCGCTCCGGGGTCACCAATGTGATGAGCTGAAAGAGGGTTGTCACTCAAAGGCAGGAAGCAATCAACTGAGTACTTTATTAAGGAACACTCTCCTTTATATACAAAAACTCAAGGCAACAGGAAAATACATGTTCGAGAAAGTGACAATGTTACAGAGAAAAACCAGACATGAATTTTCATGTTCTTTTTAGTGCGAGGGAAGAGCGAAGATACAAGCATAATATATACAAAGGGAATTATGTACAATTGTGTGACACACGGTTGGTACATGGCTCCCCCTTCAAAAATGACATACTGAACATGTTAAATACGTGCCCTGAATCTGGAGAGGTAGTAGTAAAAACTGCGCCGATTAGCGGCAGTGACTGGCTGTAGAAGTCGTTGGTTGGGGTGCGAGCGAGTGGTAGTTGATGGTTGGCTGTGTTGCCGCTCCGGCTCGTCACGGGGTAGGCGAGTGTGTCCTACGGCATTCATAGGCCTGTGTGTCCTACGGCATTCATAGGCGTGTCCTACGGCATTCATAGGCGAGTGTGTCCTACGGCATTCATAGGCGTGTGTCCTAAGGCATTCATACCCCTACGGCATTCATAGGCGTGTGTCCTACGGCATTCATAGGTGTGTCCTACGGCATTCACGTCAGCTTCGGTTGAAGTTGAATAGGTGTCCTCTTCGTCACGAGTGGAGGCATTGATGGGGGTTTTGATGATCATGAAGTTGCTATCCCTAAGGGTACGAAGTAGGTCCACATCACGAGGAGAGCCGTCCGCGGCAGGTTGCAGGCGAGTGATACTGGTCATTTTCCCGAGGGTGAGCGAAGCACTTTGTTCCCCCAACGGTTGTTGAGAGAGCTGAAATAGCATTGCTATACGGGCGGCTGGCGACAGTGAGTACTGCTGCAGAGAGTATGCGTTGACAGCGTCATAGTAACGATGAGACGCGCGCGGGGGGGGGGGGGGGGGTGAGTGAGAGGGGGGGGTAAAGGCGGTAGGAGCGAGTCGCTCCGGAGTCACCAATGTGACGAGCCGAAAGAGGGTTGTCACTCATAGGCAGGAAGCAATCAACTGAGTACTTTATTAAGGAACACACTCCTTTATATACAAAAATTCAAGGCAACAGGAAGATACATGTTCGAAAAAGTGACAATGTTACAGAGGAAAACCAGACATGAATTTTCATGTTCGTTTTAGTGCGAGGGAAGAGCGAAGATACAAGCATAATATATAAAAAAGGAATTATGTACAATTGTGTGACACACGGTTGGTACATGGCTCCCCCTCCAAAAATGACATACTGAACATGTTAAATAGGTGCCCTGAATCTGGAGAGGTAGTAGTAAAAACTGCGCCGATTAGCGGCAGTGAGTGGCTGTAGAAGTCGTTGGTTGGGGTGCGAGCGAGTGGTGGATGATGGTTGGCTGTGTTGCCGCTCCAACTCATCACGGGGTAGGCGAGTGTGTCCTACGGCATTCATAGGCGTGTCCTACGGCATTCATAGGCGAGCGTGTCCTACGGCATTCATAGGCGTGTGTCCTACAGCATTCATACCCCTACGGCATTCATAGGCGTGTGTCCTACGGCATTCACGTCAGCTTCGGTTGAAGTTGAATAGGTGTCCTCTTTGTCACGAGTGGAGGCGTTGATGGAGGTTTTGATGATCATGAAGTTGCTATCCATAAGGGTACGAAGTAGGTTCACCTCACGAGGAGAGCCGTCCGCGGCAGGTTACAGGCGAGTGATACTAGTCATTTTCCCGAGGGTGAGCGAAGCCCTTTGTTCCCCCAACGGTTGTTGAGAGAGCTGAAAAAGCGTTGCTATACGGGCGGCTGGCGACGGCGAGTACTGCTGCAGAGGGTATGCATTGACGGCGTCATAGTAACGATGAGAGGCGGTGGGGGAGAGGGGGGGGGTAAAGGCGGGAGGAGCGAGTCGCTCCAGGGTCACCAATGTGATGAGCTGAAAGAGGGTTGTCACTCAAAGGCAGGAAGCAATCAACTGAGTACTTTATTATGGAACACTCTCCTTTATATACAAAAACTCAAGGCAACAGGAAAATACATGTTCGAGAAAGTGACAATGTTACAGAGAAAAACCAGACATGAATTTTCATGTTCTTTTTAGTGCGAGGGAAGAGCGAAGATACAAGCATAATATATACAAAAGGAATTATGTACAATTGTGTGACACACGGTTGGTACATGGCTCCCCCTTCAAAAATGACATACTGAACATGTTAAATACGTGCCCTGAATCTGGAGAGGTAGTAGTAAAAACTGCACCGATTAGCGGCAGTGACTGGCTGTAGAAGTCGTTGATTGGGGTGCGAGCGAGTGGTGGTTGATGGTTGGCTGTGTTGCCGCTCCGGCTCGTCACGGGGTAGGCGAGTGTGTCCTACGGCATTCATAGGCGTGTGTGTCCTACGGCATTCATAGGCGTGTCCTACGGCATTCATAGGCGAGTGTGTCCTACGGCATTCATAGGCGAGTGTGTCCTACGGCATTCATAGGCGTGTGTCCTACAGCATTCATACCCCTACGGCATTCATAGGCGTGTGTCCTACGGCATTCATAGGTGTGTCCTACGGCATTCACGTCAGCTTCGGTTGAAGTTGAATAGGTGTCCTCTTCGTCACGAGTGGAGGCATTGATGGGGGTTTTGATGATCATGAAGTTGCTATCCATAAGGGTACGAAGTAGGTCCACATCACGAGGAGAGCCGTCCGCGGCAGGTTGCAGGCGAGTGATACTGGTCATTTTCCCGAGGGTGAGCGAAGCCCTTTTTTCCCCCAACGGTTGTTGAGAGAGCTGAAAAAGCGTTGCTATACGGGGGGCTGGCGACGGCGAGTACTGCTGCAGAGGGTATGCGTTGATGGCGTCATAGTAACGATGAGAGGCGGTGGGGGAGAGGGGGGGGGTAAAGGCGGGAGGAGCGAGTCGCTCCGGGGTCACCAATGTGACGAGGTGAAAGAGGGTTGTCACTCAAAGGCAGGAAGCAATCAACTGAGTACTTTATTAAGGAACACTCTCCTTTATATACAAAAACTCAAGGCAACAGGAAAATACATGTTCGAGAAAGTGACAATGTTACAGAGAAAAACCAGACATGAATTTTCATGTTCTTTTTAGTGCGAGGGAAGAGCGAAGATACAAGCATAATATATACAAAAGGAATTATGTACAATTGTGTGACACACGGTTGGTACATGGCTCCCCCTTCAAAAATGACATACTGAACATGTTAAATACGTGCCCTGAATCTGGAGAGGTAGTAGTAAAAACTGCGCCGATTAGCGGCAGTGACTGGCTGTAGAAGTCGTTGGTTGGGGTGCGAGCGAGTGGTAGTTGATGGTTGGCTGTGTTGCCGCTCCGGCTCATCACGAGGTAGGCGAGTGTGTCCTACGGCATTCATAGGCGTG
>NC_090752.1:83209078-83211578 GCF_036898095.1 Palaemon carinicauda
CGAGGAACGAATGGCCTAAGCATACGTACTTAGTTGTTAGCCGTCTGTTTCAGAACGCAGATAGAGACGAGAGAGGAAGATTCAACAGTCGGTGAATCTCAGCAAAATTGTATAGATTAGTATCATGATTTTGAGCCAACCCAGCGTTGGGACCTGAATGCCATTCGCCACTGCAGTGTAACCAACTGGGTGTAACAGGAAATACCTCGCAGTGTAACTATAAAATTGTGGATGGTCTTCTTAATCAGGTAGTTGAATCGGTGGAACTTCAAACCTCCAGCGAATGATTTTATGTTGAACATGCGGACATAAGTTTCTTTTTAGTTTATACTGTACATGAAAGATCTATTTTAATGTTGTTACTATCCTTAAGATATCTTATTTCAGTTACTTATTACTTCTCTTTTTATTCATTTCTTTATTTCCTTATCCCTATAGGCTTTTTTTTCAGCTGTTAGAGCACTTGGGCTATTAGCATCCTAGTTTTCCAACTAAGCTAATAATAACATTAATAAAAGTTAAAAGGGGTTGGGCAGCACAATGGAAAACGAGGAAGCTGGAAGGTAGGTGACATTAGGATATAAAAATGGATGCAACAAGACCTGAAAGGATATCGAAAAAGGACTGAAACCATTCAGGATATATTCTCTGTCTCTAATATTATAGTTTTGATCAAAATAACACCTTAAACGTGTTATTAGAGAGACACCTTCATAAACACGAAATTCAGATATCATATCCATGGACCCAAGATTCTCTCACCTCATGAACAAAGTTTATTTCGACCCCAGACTTCCTTGAATCTTATATGAAATAAGTAAATTTATGGCTAATTTTAAAGATAATTACGAAGATATAACATCTTGGATGTATATTTTGGTCCTGTGGATTTAATAAGGCGATTCTTATTAAAACTCTTTATAACTGAAGAGTCAATTAGGTATAGACAAGCTTAAAATTTTCAAAATGTTCAACTTTAGATGAAGTATTAAAAAAAATCTGGCTTTAATGCGAATATCTTATTAGCTGAAATCCAAGCTCCCATATTCTGATGTCATTTTTCTTCAAGGCAATAAATTTTGCAGATAAGATCCCAATATTTGTCTATATCAATGCAAAATTGAAGTCACTCATGGTTGTCCCCCTTGTGATGTCATCTCAGTTAACCGAAGTGACTTTCATCTTGCAACAATGAAAAAAAAAGGAGGGGGGGGGGGGGTAAATGAAATTAGCAATCATATCGTATGCTAACCTAGGCCAGTAAAATACGAGGTACAAGAGAAAATGATGGAAGAAATGTGGAGCTCCGGGGATTCGGAAACTGTACACTACCCTATTAATAAAAGACTATTGAACCACAGCCGTTAAAAAAGACGGATAAATTGTTAGATAAAAGACAGACACGCACACACAGATTGTGGTTTCCTAACGCATCTCTCGGGGTGACGCCTCTCACCATGGTAAGACTATTCTTCTCCCCTACCAGAAGGATGGGAAGAGACCGAGTAGTTATACGCCTGGCAATGCCCCTGAGCGTAACTGGATATATATATATATATATATATATATATATATATATATATATATATATATATATATATATATATATATATATATGTATATATATGTATATATATATATATATATATATATATATATATATATATATATATATATATATATATATACATACATACATACATATATTTATATATATATATATATATATATATATATATATATATATATATATATATATATATATATATATATATAACTAATCGAAGAGTTTAACATGTTTCTTTAAAAGAGCCCATAAAAGAAACAAAGGAAATATAAATAAATCACTATATTTCGACCAATACACATTGCCCCTCTTGGAGGTGTAAAGTTTTTCTTCTGCTCATATCAAGCATGCAGAAGACTTTATCCAAAAATTCAACTGATTAAATAACCCGGTAAGCAAGGTAAAACTCTTGAGTCTTGGCGTAAAATCACTATTCTCAAAGGTCCCGATCAATGAAGTACTGGGTTTCTTGAGTGAAAAATTAATAAATTAATCCCCAATGAAGATCTCTTCACCCTTGGTATTGAAAAAGCAATTAAGTTAATTAAAATGTGCGTGACAAATAACGTATTCACTTTCAATGGTAATTTATAAAAACAAAAATTTGGTTGTAGTTATTCACACTTGTCAATCTCTACATGGAGTACTTTAAAATGGAAATTTTGACATTAAACTTATGAACATGGTTTGGCAGCGCTATGTTGATGACATTTCCACGTGATGGGATGATAGTTAGGGAGATTTTATTATATTTTTCAATAATCGAAATTCCCAAATCCCTAACATAAAATTTAAAACTGAATGTGAAAAAAATGCAAAATTAACTTTTTTGTACATATTAATTGTAAGGGAATCGTCAGGATACAATTTCACTGTGTATAGAAAACAAACTTTCTCTATTTCTCACATATTTCTGTAAAAATGGGAGTACCT
>NC_090752.1:83216578-83224078 GCF_036898095.1 Palaemon carinicauda
TCTGGGAAAGAGCTCTCTTCAACGGCCAGCACAGAATGGTTTGACTATAATTGCTAAGCTACAACCCTAGCTGGAAAAGCACAATGCTACAAGCCCAGGGGCTCCAACAGGGAAAACAGCACAGTGAGGAAAGGAAACAAGGAAAAATAAAATTTTAAAGAAGCGTAACAACATTAAAATAAATATCTCCTTTATAAACTATAAACACTTTAACAAAACAAGCGGAAGGGAAATAAGATAGAGTAGTGTGCCCGAGTGTACCCTCAAGCAAGAGAACTCTAACCCAAGGAAGAGGAAGGCCATGGTACAGAGGCTATGGCACTACCCAGGACTAGAGAAAGTTGGTTTGATTTTGGAGTGTCCTTCTCCTAGAAGAGCTGCTTACCATAGCTAAAGAGTCCCTTCTACCCTTATCAAGAGGAAAGTGGCCACTGGACAATTACAGTGCAGTGACCCCCTTGGGTGAAGAAGAATTGTTTGCTAATCTTTGTGTTGTCAGGTGTATGAGTGCAGAGGAGAATATGTAAAGAAATGCCAGAGTATTCGGAGTGTGTGTGTGTGTGTGCGTAGGCAAAACGGAAAATGAACCGTAACCAGAGAGAGGGATCCAATGTAGTACTGTCTGGCCAGTCAATAGGCCCCATAACTCTCTAGCGGTAGTATCTCAATGGGTGGCTAGTGCTAGCATGTCTGGATATGTGTGTGTGTATATATATATATATATATATATATATATATATATATATATATATATATATATATATATATATATATATATATATATATATATATATCACCCACGAATGGCATTTAATACCGTGGGTGATATTTACATTGATTGAAATCACGATTGCTTTCGAGATATATATATATATATATATATATATATATATATATATATATATATATATATATATATATATATATATATATATATATATATATATTATTACTATCCAAGCTACAACCCTAATTGGAAAAGCAAGATGCTATAAGCCCAGGGGCTCCAACAGGGAAAAATAGCCCAGTGAGGAAAGGAAATAAGGAAATAAATAACTGAAGAGAACAAATTAACAATAAATCATTCTAAAAAAGGTAATGTCAAAAGAGATATATCATATATAAACTATTAACAACGTCAACAACAAATATGTCATATATAAACTATAAAAAGACTCATGTCCGCCTGGTCAACAAAAAAGCATTTGCTCCAACTTTGAACTTTTGAAGTTCTACTGATTCAACAACCCGATTAGGAAGATCATTCCACAACTTGGTAACAGCTGGAATAAAACTTCTAGAGTACTGCGTAGTATTGAGTCTTATGATGGAGAAGGCCTGGCTATTAGAATTAACTGCCTGCCTAGTATTACGAACAGGATAGAATTGTCCAGGGAGAGCTGAATGTAAAGGATGGTCAGAGTTATGAAAAATCTTATGCAACATGCATAATGAACTAATTGATCGACGGTGCCAGAGATTAATATCTAGATCAGGAATAAGAAATTTAATAGACCGTAAGTTTCTGTCCAACAAATTAAGATGAGAATCAGCAGCTGAAGACCAGACAGGAGAACAATACTCAAAACAAGGTAGGATAAAAGAATTAAAACACTTCTTCAGAATAGATTGATCACCGAATATCTTAAAAGACTTTCTCAATAAGCCAATTTTTTGTGCAATTGAAGAAGACACAGACCTTATATGTTTCTCAAAAGTAAATTTGCTGTCAAGAATCACGCCTAAAATTTTGAAACTATATATATATATATATATATATATATAGATAGATATATATATATATATATATATATATATATATATATATATATATATATATATATATATATATATATATATGTATATGTATATATATATATATATATATATATATATATATATATATATATATATATATATATATATATATATATATATATATATATATATATATATATATATATATATATATATATATATAGACACGCTCTTCATCCTACAGGAGAGATTTCTTCAAATGTTTCTAAGGATATCTTTCCGAATTCTAATTTGTATTCTACAGTAGTTGTAAGTCACAGTAACTGGACTCCATGCAGTAGGATAATGACAAATGTTAATTAATACCTTAAGACTTTTGGTCTTTATCAATTATCTATAATTGATTCTTCATTATCATCAAATTCATTATTATGATGAAGTTGAGTATGACAGTTTCTTTCCCTAAAAACAATCTCATATTCATACAGAGCAACCCGATCCTAGAGGTTCTTCTTTGCACCATAAATATTCATTATGAGATATTACTATAGTTGTATCCTTCCATAAACCCTCAATCAGTATACCAGTTGAGCAGAGTTTAATAAAATATAACGATATCAAAGAGTGTGCAGTCGAAACCATCTACATCTCACCTCTACAATTGGACTTATGAATTTTCTTCTTTGTTTTCGAAAACTAACAAGTATGAAATATTCATATAATTACATTGACAAACACCTAACATCTGTATGGATATAGCATGTATCCCAAATTTAACTACATTCCATCGATTACTGATTTAGAAATCATTAGGAATTATTACAATGGACAAATAGACTCAAGATGTGCCATAATCTAACCGAAAATTGACATTTCTTTCAGCAGAGTAATCCAAATCAATTAAAGATATTTTATAAAAATGAAAAATAAAAAGTTTTATTGTTGCATAAATTATGATTAAGAGATATAGAATTAATACCACGAGGCTTTTCCGCTGCTTAGCTCCCAATATTTCCTATTGAAATATTTCAAAAACTCCAGACCATAAGTGCAACCATAAGTGGCTAAATTAGTTAAGCATGTAGAAAGAAAGAGAAAGCGAGAGAGAGAGAGAGAGAGAGAGAGAGAGAGAGAGAGAGGGGGGGGGGGGAACTCTCCAAATATTGAACTTGGACTCAATGTACTAACAGTAGTCATTAGAGAGAAGTAGGGAGTGGAAAGCATTTCAGGAAAAACGTCTGCATAAATAAACGGGGTATATTATGAGGAGAGCACAGAGACAGAGGGACAAAGAAAGTGATGGGTCATGTTAGTTTTGATTTTATTTATCACTAAAAATTTAGGTTCTATATTGGAAGTAAATCAATTTACGTTATTACAAAGCACATGCAGGGAGAGAGAAATGACACAAAATACCCACAAGTTCGCTAAGAATATCCATCTAATATATATTCGAGTATTTTCTTAACTCTGTATTACTATCAAATGAATGGAGATTAACCAGACTCATTAGGCTAGTAAATATACACTCTTTATACAATGCAGAAAATACTCGTTTATACAATAGATAGATATTCTTAACGAACTTGTGATAATTCGTGTGTTACTTCTGAGCTTCTAATTACATATTTACATCTATATACGGATCATTTGCCCATGTATCATATACACATACACATACACGCAAACATATATATTATAATAGATATATAATTCATATAACATATATGTATATATATATATATATATATATATATATATATATATATATATATATATATATATATATATATATATATATATATATATATGTGTGTGTGTGTGTGTGTGTGTGTATGTAATCCAGCGATCACCAAACCGTGGCCACGTTCGAACCCCTTGAATCATAGTCTATGTCGAATGAGACATAGAAAGGATTTGATGATTCTCTTTGATTTATTACCTCCGCCAAAGAAGTTGGAAGGAGGTTATGTTTTCGCCCCTATTTGTGTGTTTGTCTGTGAATAGCTCCCTGGTCACAATTTTAATCGTAGAGTAATGAAACTTACAGGGATTAACTGCTGAGTAAAAAGCTGAAGGTCAAAGGTCAAGGTCACAGTTAAGCAAAATGTCTAATTTACGTCGCATAACCAGCCATAAGTTTGGACATCGTTGTTACAGGCTTCAAACTTGGTTTATATTTGAGTGTATGAAAATCCAGGCCAATTAATACATGTTATGGTTAAAGGTCAAGGTCAAACTCGAGCAAAAGATCGAGAAATAAACTGCCGAGGCGAAGGTCTACGCTCTATTGAGTGCCCCTTTAGTTTATCTTTGTCTCTTAGTTAAAATCCCGCTCGGAAAACATCCAAAACTTAATTCAGCTTCTCTTGAAGTTGCCTTTGAAAAAAAGCAATATTGCTCAATACCGCGAAAATTCTTGATGAAGGGAGAAAAGAATAAAGGAAATCGTTAAAACATCTTTATGTTCGAAATTTCATCACTGTAAGTTTCTTGGGAATTGTTTTCTTTGATGTTCTGATTTCCTGTTATGGAAAAAAAAACACTTAGTGTCCTTATGTAAGAGGAGAATATAGGAAATAGGGTTAGCTTAAAATAAAAATTATCATAGGCCCCGGATTTTTTGTCATATTGCTATACTCTTAAAAAATTACAATACGTTTTTTAACAACAGTTGATGAAAATGAAATCTAAATAAAATTACGTCTTTTAGATGAATTTGTTTAATGCAGAAGATTAATAGCTTCGTAATCATAAGATTAGTTTCGCTGCAATATAAAATATAACCACACCAAAATACTGTTCCTTAACGACTTAGTTTCCAAGGATTTGCCCATTTGTAAGCTACTTACACGGAAAATATCTAAGAGGAGAAAATACTTCCTCTGAGCAGAAGACGAAAATGTCAGAAGCAGACAAAAGTGCTTATAGCAACCATTCGGCGTCAATGACCTTTGATGTCAGGATCCCAGAAAACTTCAAATCAATCAATCAATCAATTATAGTAACCATCTTTGATTAACCCTCGGAAATTGGTAATTATGTTGCTATGGCTACTACATCCATAGGATGTCCTTGGCAATAAGACCTTTTGAGACCCCCTTCTCAGGAAAAGTAGATTTATGAGGTGGTAATCTAATCTAAATGGTTTATTGACCCTGTCATTTTTCTGTGTTATGCTTTCGCTGGTCGTAAATCTTCTAATTTTTCTATAGGTGGCCTTAACACTTACTCAAGTCACACCTAACGCCGTAACTTCACTCCCTATTTATCTATTTCATTTATTCAACCTTGGTGAGCTTAGAGTTGCACTATCAATTACTTTAGATCGGAATACAGTTACGCGATTGCACAAGTCTCCAAAAGTGTTTTTTATTTGCAACAGATGCACAGTCACTTTGGTAATAAAATTACAGCAGAGAATTCAATTCATTTACTAACACTACAAAGTAATAAGATACGAGCTAATAGTTTACTGCATTCATATACAGACACCAATCTCTCTCTCTCTCTCTCTCTCTCTCTCTCTCTCTCTCTCTCTCTCTCTCTCTCTCTCTCTCTCTCTCTCTCTCTCTCTATACATACATACATATATATATATATATATATATATATATATATATATATATATATATATATATATATATATATATATATATATTAAACCGGCCATTGAAATATGATAGAATTTACCATAATTGCAGTGAAAACGAACGAAGAATTAAGAAATGAAAACCTTGGAAAAGAACAGAAAATTCGTCTTCTGTGTAAAATTTCTCCTGTTTTCCTCCGGAGTCACTGAAGATTCCTACGAGAGAGAGAGAGAGAGAGAGAGAGAGAGAGAGAGAGAGAGAGAGAGAGAGAGAGAGAGAGAGAGATAGAATTAATGAGGTAGAATCATTCAGGTATTTAGAAACTAGGATCTACAACAAAGGATCTTTAGAAAGTTTAGTCAAAAATTGAAAAAAGAAAACCAGAAAATGGCTAGGATAAGTAGATTTTGGAAATTGCATCACCTGAAATTGTATATAAAAATCAGACTATATATCAGTTTAGTAAGATCGGTGTTACTCTATGGACATGAGTCATGGTATGACACTGAAACAAAACCCTTAGTAGAATATTGGGAGTTAAATAGCAGGAGAGGATTAGAAATGAAACTATTAGAGATTATTCGAGTACAGTATGTGGATGAGATCATGATGAAAAGTAGACGGAGATGGTTCGGGCATGCTCTTCGCACTCACCAAGAGAGACTAGTTCAGAAAACTCTCAACTGGGCTCCACAAGGCACTAGAAGAGTTGCAAAGCCCAGGCTTATATAGCTGAGGACTATGAAGTGTGAACTAAGAGAAGATGAATGGAGAAGTATTGATTTTAAAGCTCAAGATAGAGACGGCTGGCGAAATTTAACTGAGGCCCTTTGCGTCAATAGGCGTAGGAGGAGATGATGATGATGTATTCATCAAAATTGGGTTTCTGGTAAAGGCAATAAAATCTAAGGTTATATGTTGTAACAATGGTAATTTGGCAAATCATATGAAGAACATTACTAGAAATTGTCACCATTACTAAATTAGGTATTTATGCACATTTATCTATTAGCTACAATTTCATCACTTTGCCATAGCAATATATTAAGTGTCCGTGACTGGAAAATGGTTACCATATAAGCAAACATCCGTGTCTTTTCATGTGACGTTATGTTCTTGATTGAGAGAGGAGAGAGAGAGAGAGAGAGAGAGAGAGAGAGAGAGAGAGAGAGAGAGAGAGAGAGAGAGAGAGAGAACTTTAACTGCGATATATTTCGAAATGAAATTGGTGCAGAATCTTCGCTAATTCGCGCCACTTTGTCTCAAACATTTTGTTTATGAAATGAAGCTGTCTGATTCAACAAATATAACTGCATAACTTTCAGAGAGAGAGAGAGAGAGAGAGAGAGAGAGAGAGAGAGAGAGAGAGAGATTTAATACAAAGTCGAAAGCCAATTATCCGTAAGTGATATTCGACAGAATTCTTCAATACCGCGTAATCGTCCAGATTGTTTTAAAGGTCTTTTTATTTTGCATTACACCAGAAAAAAATACTGTTGATTGAAAATGTCACTTGGCTGAAAGTCCAGGAAAAGATGGCTAGTTTTTCTTTTATTTCCCCTTTTTTTTATGAATCATTAAATATTTTGACTGGGGCGTAAACATAATCATTGTGCAACGAAGTGATAATGTAAAACCGAACTTCAAATGCGTTTCGTTTCCTCACTTGAAGTTTAATGTTATTACTCTAAAGTGGGCGAGTCAAAAGGGGTATTCAAATAGACAATACCGAAAATTACATAACAATCGATCGAAATTATTTTCAACAAATAATTTCTCATTAATTTTGCAATGTGATTTCAGGCAATCACAGATATCAACAACAAATGCAACCGTTTCTAGTCCACTGCAACGACAATAGTCAGTTTTCATCACACATTGTTAATGCGGATTGATGATATTGCGAGATTTTCCTCCCATCGTTCACAGGAAACCATCTTAGTATGGGTGGCCCTGAATAGTACAGCTTTGCTGATCGTGTCAGAGAGAGAGAGAGAGAGAGAGAGAGAGAGAGAGAGAGAGAGAGAGAGAGAGAGAGAGAGAGAGAGAGAGAGAGAGAAAGCTATCAACTAAAAATTAAATGAAAGTTTCATATGCAACCGCTTGCCACCATCGTAGTACAATTAAATCCAAGAGTGCATCAGTATAC
>NC_090752.1:83226578-83231578 GCF_036898095.1 Palaemon carinicauda
ACTACATGACAAATAATGAACAGTTGAAATAACATATTTTGAAAAAATTAACCTAAAAATACATCTTTTATAAATAAACTATAAAAAGAGACTTATGTTAGTTGAACTGTTTTTGTCCGAATTATAAATTTGCTGTTTCAACTAGGGTTGTAGGTTGGGTAATAATAATAATAATAATAATAATAATAATAATAATAATAATAATAATAATAATAATAATAATAATACTTGGAGTGACAAGCAAGAACAGTTGTGAAGGCATTGGGCTACTAGATTTTGTACATCGTTTTTAAAATCGTGCTTAAAAAAAAAAAAAAAAAAAAAAAAAAAAAAAACTCTCCCTCGGGGTCATCAGTCTTTTCTTGCGATACTGCTGCTGTCAAGAACCAGAACTCTGTCTTTGTCTGGTTCAAAGATTGGCCCTGTTGGTGCCAGACACCTTTGAAATATGGCTCATTAATACTTTATTCTATTGTGAAAAAAAGTTATGAAAATAATGGTGAATCAGGACCTCTGCCGGGGACGGGGTTCCATTAAAAATGAGAATGTTCCGGATCTAGAGTTTTTCTTTGCTATATTTGGAAAATAAGTTTATTTGGAATTTGGATTTGACTGATTTCCTCCAGTAATTGGACGTTGCATCGTTGTAAATGCTAAAGAACTATGAAAATTATGCTAAAAAGTATGATATATATCTTTCACATTTCGGCTAACCTTATTTTGATGTAATATATTTTTTTTTATCTCATTTATATTATTATTATTATATGCTTAACTATAACCATAGTTGGGAAATTAAGATGCTGTAAGCCCAAGGGCTCCAACAGGGAAAAATAGCCCAGTGAGGAAAGGAAACAAGGAAAAAATAAACTACAGAAGTAATAAACAATTAAAATATTCTAACAGTAACAGCACCAAATCTTTTGGGTTTATTTTTGCAAAATGAATCTTTCTCAAATAAAACCGAAATTGAAGTTAGGCCAAAGTAAATAAAAAAAAAAAATGCCTTCATATTTCTATCATCAACATGCATGATTCGCTGCAACTTATGAATAGTCGCTAATGCCTACTGGACACTGGATGAATTCAACACAGATTTATTTTTTATGAAGCATTTGAAATCCTTCGCCCACAAGTCTTTCCCTAACTTCCTTGCCTCTTTCCTCCGCAAATTATCCAAGTGGACTTCGAAGTATTTTCGTAAAATTCGTTGACGAACAAAAAACTTTTATGTTAAGCTAAATTTTCTTTTTATTATAAGATATCATAATTCAGCTTCATCCAGACACGTAGAAAATGTCACATAATTCGTGCTAAGTTATCATTTTGGATAAAAGCAGAGAAAATTGTTGCCATCAAGTATCTTAACAATAGTAGAGGAGAGTCATTTTCTAAATATCTTCCTTTCAAAGTTTCAACACCAGTTTTGATTATACAATAAACACTTTATCTCTCCCTTACCTACATCAATAAACCCAGCGTTAAATCTTTATACACTAGTGTACACGACCAGACAATAATGACGGCTAAAATATTCAAATCGATATATACGCAAACTCACAGATTCAACTCTTCCCACCACCTCGCCTTTCCCAACTACAGCTCCTCTCACAAGGGTATGACTACTCCTTCTCCCCTACCCGAGGGACGAGGAGAGACAGAGTAGTTATATCCCTGGCAATGTCGCTGAACGTGACGGGAAATAAACTCATCTATCTATCTATCTATGTGTATATATATATATATATATATATATATATATATATATATATATATATATATATATATATATATATATATATATATATATATATATATATATAAACAGACACTTGCTCTTTACTATATAGTTCTCTTGCTTTAGAGTATACTCGGGCACACTATTCTAACTCATTTCTATTCTTCTTGTTTTATTAAAGTTTTCATAGTTTATATAGGAAACATTTATATAAATATTGTTACTGTACTTAAACTATCTTATTTTTCCATGTTTCCTTTCCTCACTAGGCTATTATTCCATTTTGGGACCCTTGGGCTTATAGCATCTTGCTTTTCCAACTAGGGTTGTAGCTTAGCAAGTAATAATAATAATAATAATAATAATAATAATAATAATAGGGAGTTTATCGCTAGTGTGCATGTTTTGGTGCTTGCAACACAAATACAAGGTATTGAGCTACAAGGCCATTGGCCCCAGTCAATTGGTGATAGTATAAACCAGGTAAAATAGCAGAAGTAAACAACAGCCCAATTAATCATTTTTAAAAGTTGTGTTGTATTTCGGAATAATTGTTCTCATTCGGATAGTTATTGGGGCTGACGATCTGTTGAGTTTCACTAAAATAACTAAAGTCAGCTGTGGAGATAAATGAAAACGATTAATGTTAAACCGAATTCTGCAAATCCAATAATTATAAACTATTTTCTCCGTTACATTAGTAGTCATTGCAACATCAAAATTTCGTTTGAAAACGCGATATTTCGACTAAGTTTAGTTATGTGTCCTGTTGATTATTTTAATTGCATCATTATTAATATTGACATCAAATACCCTGAAATATTTGTATCGAAAATCTGTTTCGGCCATTCAATATACATTACTTTTCTTTTTCCAGAATTATATAATTTTCTTTATTTTTTTTCCGAAGTCAATAATATTGATGCTGCGACGTAAGTATATCTTAAAATTATTCAATCAAAAAGTCATTTCTTGACCTTAGAATAGTTTACTTTCAACGATAAACATTAGGAATCGTAAAAGTATAGTTTATTCTCATGAATATCGATTAATACATTTTCATTGTTTATTTCAAATTTATTCGATAAAAAAACAAAGACTTAAGCTGTTTGTCTATCTATAAAATTACTACATTTTGTCATTGCTCTCTTTTATCGTAGAAAAAAATACTTCTCTATCTCTCTCTCTCTCTCTCTCTCTGAGTGTTTCTGTATGCCGGTGAGTGAGTACACTTGTGTGACCCGTTAAATATCCTGATTTAACGGGGATAACAAAAGGCTATCGAGTGCAATATAGCTACAAGTTTTCGTGAATAGTCGGTGATTAGTTTGAGGTCAGAGAAGTGGGATAGAACGTTGGCATAGGATAGTTATCTTGTGAATTACTAAAAATCTGATCAAAATGGCGCTCTATAACATAGGCAAAGCTTAGAGAGACATTGCTGCAATCAGCAAAAGTAAATTCCATGAGTCGGCGAAACAAGAACTAGACCATTTGGTAACAGAGGTTGCTAGTAACTCCAACCAGTGTGACGGGAAAATATTCGCAGACATATTGAAACAATAATCTCTATATAAAAAAAAAAAAAAGAAGAAGAAGAAGAAGAAGAAGAAGAAGAAGAAGAAGAAGAAGAAGAAGAAGAAGAAGAAGAAGAAGAGAGAGAGAGAGAGAGAGGAACACACCATTTAGCTGGAATGCAGATTAAATGTTTGAAGGATGAAATACTGCTCATGAATGGCAGAGGCAAGTGACAGTGATATTGGTTTGATTTACGCACTAAAGAGTTCCTCATATCCTTGTCATTTGGCCAATAGACACAGAAAAGTCACTATCTGCTTAAGTTTGCAACGTGTTTCATGCTTTTATTCGTGAGGTATGTGAGGAAAGAACACAATGAGTAAGGAATGTATCCAGACTATCTGATAGAAGTGTAGGCAAAGAAAAGACCAGTATCTCAAGAAAGATATAACATCAAACCGTCTAGCCATTCCATAAAGGAGGCTATAATTCTCTAATGTTGGTATCTTAATATATACATATATATGTATGTATATATATATATATATATATATATATATATATATATATATATATATATATATATATATATATATATATATATACACACACATATATATATATATATATATATAATATATATATATATATATATATATATATATATATATATATATATATATATATATATATATATCCCATGTTAAGATACCAACATTAGAGAATTATAGCCTCCGTTATGGAATATTTATGTATATATATATATATATATATATATATATATATATATATATATATATATATATATATATATATATATATATATATATATATATATGTGTGTGTGTCTGTGTGTGTGTGTATGTATAAATACACACATATGCTTTATACAGTTGCTCAACTAGAATACATTTTGGAAGTCAATGAGGACCACAAAAACGATAAATTATGTTAAAAAATACAGATTCCACAAACTCTAAATTCTCTAGACGAAATTTTGTCGAGAAAAAAAAAATAAGTAAACGCTCTAAGACACTCAACAAAAATCACCGCAAAAATCAAGACAAAATAAAGACAGACCTCAGAAATGAAGATGGAAGAACAGAGAGTCGGGAGGGAAATAATCGGGATAACTTTGGGAAAAGTTTAATGGCAAAAGTTTGGAGGAAACGAAGCAGATTGACCAGACGAACGTCAAGTTTCTCGAGGACTTCTGCGTATTACGTTTGAAGACAAAAGATGGGTCTTGATTTTAGCTCCATCAATGAAACTGCACAAAGTTTATCTGCTCCAGTGCCTCCGCTTGCTTGTTGATTAGCTTGGTGCTCAGGCTGTCTGTCTCTTGTTGATTTAATTGGCTGCCAGTCTGAATGTCTCTTGTTTATTTACAAGGCTGCCAGTGTGAATGTCTCTAGTTGATTTTCTTCGCTGCTAGTCTACCTGTCTCTTGTGGATTTTCTTGGCTGCCAATTTGTCAGGCTGTCTGTCTCTTGTTGTGCCTGGCTGCCAGTCTGCCTGTCTCTGATTGAGTTGTTTGCATGCCAGTATGACTGTCTCTTGTTGATTTGCTTTGCTGCCAGTCTGGGAGCTCTTGTTGATTCGCTTAGCTGTCAGTCTGCCTGTTTCTTTTTTATTTGCTTGGCTACCAGTCTGCTAGTCTATTGCTGACTTGCTTGGCTGCCAGTCTATTGCTGATTTTCTTGGCTACCAGTCTACCTGTCTCTTTTTGATTTAATTGTCTGCA
>NC_090752.1:83236578-83249078 GCF_036898095.1 Palaemon carinicauda
TTCCCTCACTGAGCTATTTTCCCTGTTGGAGCCCCTGGGCTTATAGCATCCTACATTTCCAACTAGGGTTGTAGATTAGTAAGTAATAATAATAATAATAATAATAATAATAAAGAAAAACATATAACAAGAGTGTAACATTCTAATAAACTAAAATGATTATGTCAAGAGTATATAGTCACCCGTAAAGTGTAATTTTTTTTCAGAAATTATTTTTTTTTCTTTAAAATATACAGTAATTGGTACTCAAAAGTCTCGGGTCAATTTGCTGCTATTTCAGGACCGTCTTATTTAACTTCTTTCACGCCAAAGCTGAAGAACATTTTAATTATCATTTATGTTCTCTATTAATGTTATTATTCTAAAGATCTGTTCATTCATTTCTCCCTCTTGTGTAATGTCCCTATAGTTAACGCTTTCTCAAATAACAACAGTTAAGGTAAATAGTAATCATTTGGCAGAGTCGATTATCCGATGAAAAAATCTTAGATTTTAAAGTTAACTTAATAATGATATTCTAACGTTTCTCTGGGAAACTATAAAGTTACTAATATCCTACGTTTCCTCTGTCATTCCAAACCAAATGAAGCTCAATAAGCAAATGTAAATCAACTTCCCTATTTCAAAACCAAAGTCATCATCTTCCCAAGAAGAATCCTAATAACGGGAAAGCTACAAGTTTACCGCAAAGTTCAAAACACGTTTAGCGAACTTTTAAAATCGAAATTTTCGCCTCAACGCCGTCTTGCAAATAAAGGCGAGAATCTTCGAAACGAATCCCGAAAACAACTCTTTTTTAACTTCCTCGCCTCGCACCTTGGCACAATTATAAGTGGGCCACGGGAAGTGTGTAAGACCATTTGAAGCCTGAAATGAAAACTTTGACGCATCGTCGGTTGAAGGCAGGGAACAAAGTTCGTAGCTCATGCAGACATAGAGAAGGGATAGGAGCCTAAGCCATGGTTTATACAGTGAGGAAAGACGCACACACAACAGAGAGAGGGGAGAGTCTGGTACCCAGCTAATGGCTTATAAAACAAGGAGACACACATATACACGGGGAGAGAGAGAGAGAGAGAGAGAGGAGAGAGAGAGAGAGAGAGAGAGAGAGAGAGAGGGGGGGGGGGGGGGTTTTAAAAGAATAGTGCGGTTGGCAGAGTTTGATATTGCCTGATAAAGAGATGCATACGGCACAAAGTTTGGCCCTTCCTGGGATTTTGAGGCTATAGCCGAAAGAACTAGAGAGAGAGAGAGAGAGAGAGAGAGAGAGAGAGAGAGAGAGAGAGAGAGAGAGTAAAGGAAGCCCCCGGTTGCAGCCATCCTAATAAAGAAGGCCTTGGAGAAATTCAGGAAACCCGGAGGTGATTTTGAGAGAATTGGGTACTGTTATTGCCTATATTTGTGGTTACTGTCATTTTAGAAAATGTAATTGGAAATGTTCGCATCATCTCTCTCTCTCTCTCTCTCTCTCTCTCTCTCTCTCTCTCTCTCTCTCTCTCTCTCTCTCTCTCTCTCTCAAAACTTCAACCAAACCCATCAATTCATCAATTTTCTTGAACGAAGGGATGTTATTTCTCCAAAGCGACATCAAGAAAAAAATTCTATTCCCTAATGCAGAACACATTTTTCTTGAGCCCTTACTCCTTAGATATAGAGTTGATAGACGTGGCTCCTTAATATTTCTACAACTTCACCCATAAAGACTAGAAAAATAGGAATATTACTCTTTATCTTGACCGCAATCAAAGAGAGAGAGCACCATCTTCTCTTTTACTTACATTATTGTGCTGTGGGAGACATTATTGAGAGAGCCCACCCATTTTATTTGGAGGATACAAAGTGTACACTACGTATCTAACACCAGCAACGAGAGGATTAACTACTTTCATCAAGAACAGCATCCCCTCAAAAAGAGTACAAAGTGCTCAGGTGTCTTTGTTAGCTACAACCCTCACAGTCCATAAAGTCTACAAATCTCCAAACAAAAACATCAATGCAGAGGGGCTCTTTGCTGCCGCCTCTAAGGATGATACAATCATTACAGGCGATTTCAACGCCCATCTTCCGTTCTTTAACTCAATATTGACAACAAACCAGACAGGCCGACTTCTGCACGCACTCCAGCAAGAATATCCTGCTGTAATATTGCTGTCAAGAACCATCCAAAGGGGTGCTAACTGGCGACCGCATCCTGCGCTAACAAGTGATCACTTTTCAACAGAAATTGATTTCGAACTTGAGAAATAGCCCCCTCCTCCTCCTCCTCCCCCTAAGGGTAGAACCCAGACTTTGCAAACTGGGTAAGAGTTGAGTAATCTAAGACTGATTGAGCTCATGAATACATAAAAGAACCCCCACAATGACATTTGCATCTTATCACTAAACTTCAACGAACAGCTCGATGCTGCCGTCAGTATATCTATGCCTCAGAAAATGTATTCAGGGACAAAGCATGCAGATTCCGCATCAAGGAGACGAATGCAAGAATAAACAGGATCAGAAAGTTCTTCAGAAGACACAGAACCGATGAACTTCATGCTTTACTAGTTGAAATCACTAAACATTCCTTACAAGTAACACTGGAAGTGAAAATAGACAAAGTGTATTTATGATATCATGAAATCAACAACGCCACATCTCCAGCAAAGATATGAGGCTGGTTCAACAAGATCTCTAGGAAAAAAAGCACACCCAGAGTCACCCACCCAGACCAATTAGCAGAAGCAAGTAGAATTGCAAAAGACTTTGCTGACCGAGCCAAAAGCACAAATCTTCCTCTGTAAATCATAAAAAGACATAGAACTCTACTGCCAATCAGGAATAACATTATTGAAGCAGCATGCACCATGACAGATGACGCCAACAACCCCTATACCATGAAAAAACTGAACACAGCTCTCGCAAAAAGCAGAAATAGACACTGCCCGTGGACCTGACCTAATCACTTACAGTATGCTAAGGAACGTGAAAAGTCCTGTGATGTTGATGTACTTGCGCTTAACAGAACACACACCAACAGACTACGACCAATAACATGAAACTAACAATACGTGAAATCCATCCCAAAACCCAATGAACCACATGCCTACCGACCCATGGTTGAAATAAGCTGCACCGAGAGAGTCGCAGCACGAATAGTACTCAGCAGACTGCAATGAAAAATAGCCCACTACATCCTCGCCTTTATGCCTGCAGAGAAGGCATAGGCCCTCAAGAATGTATAACTGATGACGTTAAAACAATCAACAACAAAAAAAGTCTTTGTCATGTTTCTTGACCTCGAGAAAGCCTTCGAGCTCCCCAGCTCCCCAATAATCCTCTTCACACTCATAGAGAAAAGAGTAACAGGACATTTACAGGCATGGATTCGGAATTACACCCAGAACCGAGAAGCTATTGTCACCTTCCAAGGAAAAAAACTCTGAATTCATCCCCCTGGGACACACTAAGCCCATATCTATTCAACTTACTTATGGAGAATCTTGCCGCCCTAGACCTCCCAAACGGAGTGGAAATCTTCAAATACGCTGATGACATATGTATCATCTGCCCAGAGAAATCCCACTCACACAAAACTACCCAGAAGACACTTGATATGATCCAAGCCAAATGCAAAGACCTGGGTTTAAAATTCAACACAAACATGACCAAAGCAATGGCCATCAAATATCAGGAAGACCCTCCGAATTTCATCCTCATGGGCGAACCCATAGAATGGGTGAAACAATAAATGGAGCAATCATCAGTAAAACTATCACTTGCCAACGAAGTTACCCACCTCAAGGAGAAAACAAAAATTCGTGTCTCAGCCATGAAAAGAATGACATTCTTCAAACAATGAGTATCAAATAGACTCCTAAGACTTCTACATTCAAGCAATTCGATGCCACATCGACCATGCAGCACCTATGCTCACCTCCCTGAGCGAAACTCAAAAGGCCCTGGAAGTTGTATACAACAACGCAATGGGACTCATCAGCGGCTTTCAAATGTGGACCAGACTGCTAGTTAAGAGCCGAAACTAATCTAACTTCTCTTTCTGCAAGGATCGACATCAGAAAATGTAGCATCATATTTAAATCAATCAAAGAAGTCAGAGACTGCCCTTTGAACAACAGACTCAAAAGACTCCTCCCCTTGGCGGAGGAGATTGATCCTCCAAAGACACATGCAAAGAGACAAAAGCACGACGGCTACATCACTCCTGTCCTGTGGTCACCAGAGGCCTTCCAGTGCAACTTCTTCATCTTCCCAGCAGCAAGCAAAGCTCTGTACACCAGAACAACTTACTGAAGCCACCGAAAATGCAATCAACAACACCTCCGCCCCCAAAATCTACTATACTGATGGATCAATTGACCGTGATTTTCCTACCCAGCAGCAGTCGTTTCTCCATCAGGCTTTCCAACCACGCTTCCACCCTGCAAAACCGAGCTAGTAGCGATTGCCAAAGCCCTAGAACACTCAGCATGTCTACCTGGAGGAAAAACAACAATCTACACTGATTCGAGAGAAGCCATTGTGGCTCTCAGCAACAAACAACCCACTGAAAATATCTACCTTATCACAACAATACAGTATCAAGCCTTAGCTCACCAAAACAACCGGCAGATCATCTTGAATTGGATTCCAAGTCACACTGGAATCACTGGTAATGATGAGGCCCATCACATGGCCAAGTCAGCCCTGATGTGCCAGACTATCAGTATCACACTTCAACCTTCACTGAAAATAATCAGGAATCAAATGACAGCCTTTTGCAACATGCAAACGATAAGTGAAGTAAAGCGAGCCTTCCTTGACAACTCCAGATCAGTCAAATGGTACATAGATATAACTAACCTAATCTCGCATCCTCTTGCAAAAAATACTCCCCGCCAAGTTGCAGACATCATTTGCAGACTGCGACTGGGGTATCTGTGCAACTGGCAAATCATCACAGACAACGATGGGGACCCATCAGCACAGCAGATACCGGAAAGATCATGCAACAACTGTCAGCAACTGACAGAAGAACCTCTGCTACACTATCTGTTGCACTGTCCAGAAACAAGCCTTCTAAGACAGAAATTCAACTCTAACATTCCTGTAACTGCGACAGCAATCGCAAAATACAAGATTCCTTATGTTAATGCATTCTCAGCCTTCTCCGCTGCTAACCTCTCCCCCAGATAACGTAACTACTAACACCAATTTGAAACTAAAGTAAACCAACCTTGTAATACTCTGCTTAACCTTTTTTAAGCTCTCTCTTGCAATTCTCTTCTCTGTTTTAAAGAAGTTCAGGACTTATTCCCAACTAAACATTAAAATATGATAAGCATGTAGACGTCTCTATAACTAAAACACATAGCTAGATTTTCTTTTTCCTTTTCTAGTATTTTCAGGTACAGGAGTATTTATTTCACCCTTTCTGTAAAACTTATACCCGCTAACCAAATTCTTTTCCGTTCTCTTCTACTCAAGCTAAAACTTTGTACTATCATTCATCCTGAAGACTTATGCTCAAGCTACTTAGAAAAATTGTTACTCCTTCTATACCAAAATTTCAAACTAAACATTTCTTACTCCTTCCCGAGCCCTTCTACTCATCCGTATTCAATGCTGTACCTTCTTTCTCTCCAACTGAATAACGGGAACCATTGGGTTCTATTGGGGTGGATACCTTCCTCCCCTTCGTCACCTTCCTTTTCAGTTGACCTAAAGAAGCTAGGGCGCCTCTTAAAATAAGGAAAAATAAAGCTGAATTGGCAATAAATAAAAGTTGCCGATTATCCTTATCCCACAACCAAAACCTCCTATAAATAAAAGTCACATATTATCCCATATCCTAAATCACCTACAAACCTAAAAAAATCGAATCAAACACCTATGGGCTGCAAGTGTGCAAGAGCCCGTGTCTAGCCATAAGAAGCAAGCAATCTTCTAAAACAACAACAAGCTCTTTCCCTTGTTTTGTCAATAGCTGCTAAACAATATATATAATTCCGTGATCTAAACTTAAATTATTTACGACTAAAGGTTTAATCCATTTCCCAATTACAGGGTAGACGATTTAGTAGAATAAAGAATAGACACCTATGATACCGGTACTACTATTTCAACGAGCTCCCATTATGACACGCATCGCAAGGAATTACTGTCATTATGGCAGATTTACGTTGACATAAGGATAGGTGTTCTGAAGGTGCTCCTGGCATGATGGAATAGGTAAAAATCTTTTATTCTTACGGTTGGTACTTTATGGGAACCTGCACTGGAAGTTCTATGCTTACTAACACATCCAATAAACCTAGATACTCAAGTAACTTTCATACATTTTCTACTGCTAAGTAAATTGGGCTTTATATGTAAAATCACATAAATATACAATATATACACATATCAATCTCCCCTATATAAGAAAAATCCAGTTTCTGTATATATATATACAGTATATATATATATATATATATATATATATATATATATATATATATATATATATATATATATATATATATATATATATATATATATATATTTACTTACGGTCACTCCCCGTCCCTCACGAAGTGCATGTGCTTATCTATAAATATTTTGGTTGTCATTTTCGACTGGTCGCGTACACTAGTGTATGTGTGTATATAAATATTATATATATATATACACACACACACATATATATATATATATATATATATATATATATATATATACAGTATATATATATATATATATATATATATATATATATATATATATATATATATATATCTATATATATATATATATACAAAATAACCCCAAATGTATGAACAAATGAAATTCATTTAACTTTCGAAGGGACCATCTCCCGAGGAAGGAAGATGGTTCCTTCGAAAGCTAAATAAATTTCATTTTTTATACATTTTGAGTTACTTTATTCATCATAAATACACGGAACATTGTGTATTTTAATGTGTGTGTATATACATAATATATATATATATATATATATATATATATATATATATATATATATATATATATATATATATATATATATATATATATATATATATATATATATATATATATATATATATATATATTCATTTAAAAATTCCTCAAAAATATTTATTTTCATTTTGAGATAGATTTGGTTGATACAGTCGTATCGATTGATTGGATACCGAGAGGGTAATCCTTAAACCCTATTCTTTATAAAGGGAATTTGGTTTAGCAAATATGACGTCTCAAAGACCAAGGACATTGACCCATTATAGGTTTTCTTCATCTTTAAGGAGTCAAAGTGACCTTTTATAGTGGTTTAGTTTATTTTAGCTGGTGGTAAAATGTCTTTGCAGTGTAACAGGAATTTACAATTTGCAACATTATTTTTGCTTATATATTTGTTCATCTTTATTCCTTTTGCATTTTATTTACTGTTTTCTTTTTTTCATTTATTCCCAATTAAATGTTTGGAAGCCTACACAGCGTTATGATTACTAATTTAGTTTGGTACATAAGAATATGTGCCCATCCTAACTAATAATAATAATAATAATAATAATAATAATAATAATAATAATAATAATAATAATAATAATAATAATAATAATAATAATAATTGGGGAGTAGACCATCTTTCAAACAAGTAATATTAAAAATAACTGCTGCCTCACTGGCGTTAATTTTGTAATCAACTTTTTCTACAGTCTTATTATCTTTTTCTCTTCTTTGCTGCATTCCTCAAGTACCTTTCTTATGAAGCATGTCCCTTTCACAGTTACTGGCGGTATGCAGTAATATGAAGTTAATGAGCACAATAGAAAAAGCTCATTACACAATTAACGCCATCAAGGCAACAATTACTTATAATAAAATAGTAATAATAATAATAATAACAGTAATAATAATAATAATAATAATAATAATAATAATAATAATAAGAAGAAGAAGAAGAAGAAGAAGAAGAAGAAGAAGAAGAAGAAGAAGAAGAAGAAGAAGAAGAAGAAGAAGAAGTAGTAGTTCATAAGCACAATAGAAAAAGTTCAATACAAAATTAACGCCAACGAGGCAACAATTACTTATAATAATAAAAATAATAATAATAAAAATAATAATAATAATAATAATAATAATAATAATAATAATAATAATAATAATAAACTGAGTCTTTCATAATAATGTAATCTTTTTCTTTCGGACTAACCGGAAGGAAGGTGATAACTGAAGCAACATTAAAGAAGTTGGTCAGCTAACGAAGGGAAATAAACAATAAATGTCAGAAAGTAATGCAGCTGAGAGATAGTAATGTTGGACAAGAGTTCGAGACCTGCTCAAGATCGATAGCTTCTAGTACTATCTGGGGGAGCCTACAGGTCAAGGCCCATAACTTGCTGAGTTATGCGAAGCCATAGCCGGGCCCTCTCTGGTTCTAGCTTGATGGAGAGGGGGCATTGGCGCTGATCATATGTTTATATGGTCAGTGCCTAGGACATTGTCACTGTCCCTTGCCTGGCCATTCATGAGCGACCTTTAAACCTTTAAAGGAAGTTCCAAAAAAAAAAAAAAAACAGCTGGTTTCATTAAAGCACTCTCATATATCTCCGCTATATAATACAGAGCAAGTATCTGACTATACTGTATATATAAGTATATAAATGTATACATACAGTGTATTTCTTTTCTGTTGCACTCAGGGGGAGAGTAGTCATATCCTGGTGAAATGTGGTATCCCGAGAGGTACACTCGAAAACCACATTCGGCCGAAAATTGCATAACCAGCGGGTTGCAGTTAGGAAAGTAGGAGTGTGTGCGAAGGGTTCAATCTGCGTTTGTGCATATCCATCTAAATATTTAAAAGTCATTTTTGACAGCTCAGGTACGCTAGTATTTACACATTTGCCAAGGCTTGTTTGTTTACGACTGGAAGCATTCCAATAAAAGTCATATCTGCCTCTTGCAAGGTCATAAATGCAAAAGATTTTCTTAATACTTGATATTAGCTGTAGCTAATAAGAAAAATATATGAATGATCGCTTTAACCATTAAAGAAATATAGCCTCTCTCTCTCTCTCTCTCTCTCTCTCTCTCTCTCTCTCTCTCTCTCTCTCTCTCTCTCTCTCTCTAAAAGTAACATTTAGTCCCCCCAAATGGTAAGAACGATTGTTATGTCAGCAAATACCATTTGTCGCTGTTAAAGAGACCCTGAATACTTTATGTAAACACAGAGAACCACATCAGCAATTCTAACTCGCTTGCATTCAGAGAGAGGGTGAACTGCAATAAAAAGAGCCTCTGATACTTTTTCACTGGGGAATCTGGTCCTTTCTACCTAGCAGAGGGGAAATGTTCAAGTATATATGCATGCACTTGCATAATACACACATACGTACATATACAGTATGTATAGTATGTATATATATACATACATACATATACCAAGGCACCTCCCCCAATTTTGGGGGGTAGCCGACATCAAACAAATGAAACAAAAAAGGGACCTCTCCTCTCCACGTTCATCCCAGACTGACAAGGCTGTACTAGTCCAGGTCACCATATTAGGTTGGTTTGCTGTGAACAAACAGTCTCCAACATCATCAATCCTCAGTGGCCAGCGTTGTAATGAAAGCTAGCCAAACCCTAAACATGAATAAAGACATGTCTGAGGCTTTTGTCGTGCAGTGAACTAGAAACGGCTGCAACTGTAGTTAGTATATGTGTATGTGTGTATATATATATATATATATATATATATATATATATATATATATATATATATATATATATATATATATATATATATATATATATATATATATAAAGAGAGAGAGAGAGAGAGAGAGAGAGAGAGAGAGGAGAGAGAGAGAGAGAGAGAGAGAGAGAGAGAGATATCAAAGTGACATGAGAGTCGTCCTTAGAGCCTTAGGGAACAATTACTCAGTAAATCCAGAACGGAATTCCAAGCATCTCTAGATAAATTTCAATGACCCAGTGGCACAATTCCTTTGATTCAGGTGGAGATTCCTGAGGCTAAGATATAATGAGTATTTGATCTGGAATTTCTCTAATATAATACATATGTATATATATATATATATATATATATATATATATATATATATATATATATATATATATATATATATATATATATATATATATATATAAATATCTATATATATATATAATATCACTATTATTATTATTATTATTATTATTATTATTATTGTTATCATTATCATTATTATTATTAGCCAAGCTACAACCCTAGTTGGAAAACCAAGATGCTTTAAGCCAATGGACTTCAATAGGGAAAAATAGCCCAGTGAGGAAAGGAAATAAGGAAATAAATAAATACTGAGAACAAACTAACGATAAATCATTCTAAAAACAGTAACAACGTCAAAACAGATGTATCATATATAAACTATAAAAAGACTTATGTCAGCCTGTTCAACATAAAAACATTTGCTGCAACTTTAAACTTTTGAAGTTCTACTGATTCAACAACCCGATTAGGAAGATCATTCCACAACTTGGTCACAGCTGTAATAAAACTTCTAGAATACTGTGTAGTATTGATCCTCATGATGGAAACGGCCTGGCTATTAGAATTAACTGCCTGCCTAGTATTACGAACAGGATGGAATTGTCCTGGAAGATCTGAATGTAAAGGATGGTCAGAGTTATGAAAAATCTTAAGCAACATGCATAATGAACTAATTGAATGATGGTACCAAAGATTAATATCTAGATTAGGAATAAGAAATTTAATAGACCATGAGTTTCTGTCCAACAAATTAAGATGAGAATCAGCACCTGAGCACCAGACAGGAGAACAATACGCAAAACAAAGTAGAATGAAAGAATTAAAACACTTTTTCAGAATAGATTGATCACCGAAAATCTTGAAAGACTTTTTAATAAGACAATTTTTTGTGCAATGGAAGAAGACACAGACCTAATGTGTTTCTCAAAAGTAAATTTCCTGTCGAGAATCACACCTAAAATTTCAAAAGTCATAAAAAGTTAAAGAAACATTATCAATACCGAGATCCGGATGTTGAGGAGCCACTGTCCTTGACCTACTTACAATCATACTTTGAGTCTTGTTAGGATTCAACTTCATACCCCATAATTTGCATCCTGCACTAATTTTAGCTAGATCTCTATTAAGGGATTCAGCAACCCCAGATCTACATTCAGGGGATGGAATTGATGCAAAGAGAGTAGCATCATCTGCATATGCAACAAGCTTGTTTTCTAAGCCAAATCACATGTCATGTGTATATAGTATGAAAAGTAATGGGCCAAAAACACTACCCTGTGGAACACCAGATATCACATTCCAACACTTTTTGAGATCTATTACTTAAAAAATCAATAATAATGCTAAGAAATGACCCACCCACTCCTAACTGTTTCAGTTTGAAAACAAGGGCCTCATGATTAACACAGTCAAAGGCAGCACTAAAATCAAGCCAATCAAACGAACTTCCTGACCACAATCAAGGGATTTCTGTAAAGCATTGAAGATTGTAAGAAGGGCATCACATGCTCCAAAGCCTTATGAAAGCCAAATTGCAAACTAGGGAATAGCTGATTACCTTCAGCAAACCTATTAAGACGTTTTGCCAGAAGACGCTCAAAAACTTTAGATAATATGGGAGTTATGGAATTGAGCGGCAATCAGTGGGACTTGAGCTACCATAAACACGTTTACATAGAGGAATAACATTACCAACTCTCCAACAAGTGCTAAAAGCTCCTCCTTTTGCTAACTTGCGCAAAATAACAGATAACTTTGGAGCTAAGAAATCTGCAGTCTTTATAAAAAACAAAGGAAAAATACCATTTGAGTCTACATATGTTTATACATAATGTATATATGCGTAAAAATCACAGGAAAACGTGATGCTCAGATGCAGAAGAACCACAGGGAAAATGAAAATATGAAATATACGATTAAGTCCTGACTAGTTTAGTGATACTTGTTCAGAGGACTGATTTATTGAGAGAGGTTTCTTTACATTTTATAGGGAAAGTAAACGTACGAACATACATATAGAGGCTTACATATATATATATATATATATATATATATATATATATATATATATATATATATATATATATATATATATATGTATACATATACAAATATATATATATATATATATATATATATATATATATATATATATATATATATATATATATATATATATATATATATATATATATCGTTGTTAACGATAGATATGCACATACTCAGATTCAAGCATTTCTATCTCCTCCTTTCCTAACAACAACCCCTCTCACCATGGTATGACTACTCTCCCTCTCTCTCTCTCTCTCTCTCTCTCTCCTTCCCCATACTCGAGGAACAGGGAGATATCGAGTAGTTATACATCAAGCAATTCGGGTCAGCGTGGCTGCAAAGAAATATACATACTAACATACATCTATATATATATATATATATATATATATATATATATATATATATATATATATATATATATATATAT
>NC_090752.1:83254078-83256578 GCF_036898095.1 Palaemon carinicauda
TTGCGCTAGGACCGGGAAGGTCATGCAGGACCAAAATTGAAAGTTGGAAGAGGAGAGGAAAGGGGGGGGGGGGGTTGAAGGTAAAATACAAAACTTAAAATCTGAGTGCGGTTTTGTGGATCCTTCCAGTATTACCTACATTCCATCGCGTGAGGTCCACTGACAGCATTAAATCTGCAGAGTTCCCTATTAGTAACTTTGAATATATCTTTTATACTTTTACCTAAAAAAGAAAGAAAAAAAAAAGAAATGGAGCTGTCTTTACTCTATTTTATGATTACCAGACATTCATCTTTTACTATCAAAGTTTGTACTGAAATCTGGGTCTGAAAAAAAACAATAATATATATATTTATTCGAGAGTATAAGCACTTTGTATATGCTTGCACGCAAACTGAGGCACATTTATACGATGACATGTGAGAGAGAGAGAGAGAGGGAGAGAGAGAGAGAGAGAGAGAGTGCCCGCAGAAATAGCAATTCCCATAATTGGAATGTTCTGGTTACTCAACCTACTCCAGCGTCATTTTTTCCCAAATTCAAAAGTGAGACAAAAATCAGACTTTCATTTCATGGTGGAAGAAAATAGGATTAACTTTTTGTGAAAAGGACTCTCAGCACTTTCAGGATTACAGGATTACATTGGATCCATTTGCTTATTTGGATTGTTGATGGTGATGGTGGGATACAAGGATTGTAAGTTCCAATTATCCCCATATATAATGAAGAACAACATATCTAGCTATAAGGTTTATATTTCTTTCCGGTTACGCTTAGCGGCATTGCTAGGCGTATGACTGCTTGGTCTCTCCCCGTCCATCGGGTACGGGAGAGAGTGAGTAGTCATACCCTCGTGGGATAGGGTACCCCGAGATGTACACTCAAAAACCACAATATCCCACAAATTGCCGAAGCTGCCGTGTGCTTGTGTGTGCATATCTAAATATTACCCGTCATTTTTGACAGCTGCGGTGCACTAGTCTATTAATTATATTCAATTGTAGTTTCCATTATGTCTAAACGCTAGTCTATTGATAAGCCAAACTGACCAGCCTCTGGTGTCGTTATGATTTGCAAGAGAGCCCAGCAAGATGCCAGATGACACTGGCAGAATGATTGAAGAAAACAGAGCAGGTATCATTCAAATTTCAAAACATTATAAACGAAGAGAAAAAAAAAACAAAAAACAAAAAACAAGAGAATATACTAATGATCAACTAATTAGATTCTTTTTTTTTTTACCTGGTATATTATCAATACCGAATAGCAATCTGTTTTGAAAAATACTCTTCAAATATTTTCCCTGGAATAATTCCTGAGCTTATCCAGCCACAAATGGCAACTCTAAAGCAGCACCAAGAACATGTCCCCTTGCACCCATGTCAGTAGAAATATTTTAGGTTTGAAATTGACTCCCCTCTTTCGACCTATCTCCTTCTGGCAAAGGGAAAGCGACGCACAAAGGCCAAATGTCTCTCTCTCTCTCTCTCTCTCTCTCTCTCTCTCTCTCTCTCTCTCTCTCCTCTCTCTCTCTCTCTCTCTCTCTCAGGAGTACTCTGTGAACGTTTAATCGCTATTTTGGAAAACTAGAGCTTGATCCCAGCACAATGTATGATTTAGAATCTACATTCCTTTGCCACTGAATATTTAGAGAAGGATTACGTCTGAACTGAGTGTCATGCAGTATATATATATATATATATATATATATATATATATATATATATATTATATATATATATATATATATATATATATATATATATATATATATATATATATATATATATATATATATATACATATATATATATGCACGTGTATTATTATCTTATTATTACTATTATTATTTTAAGCTAAGCAACAACCACAGTTGGAAAGGCAAAATGCCATAAAACTGAGGGCGACAAGAGATGCAATGAACAATTAAAATAAAACATTTTAAGAAGAGTTATAACATTAAAATGAATCTTTCATATATAAACTTTAAAAACTTGAAAAAAGGAGGAGCTAACGAGTCTCTTCTACCATTACCAAGAGGAAAGTAACCACTGAACAATTACAGAACAGTAGTTAACTACTTGGTGAAGAAGAATTGTTTGGTAATCTCAGTTTTGTCAGGTGTACGAGGACAGAGGGGAATGTGGAAAGAATAGGCCAGATTATTCGGTGTCTGTGTAGGAAAAATGAGCCTTAACCAGAGAGAGGGATCCAATGTTGTACTATCTGGCCAGTTAAAGGAACAAATAACTCTAGCAGTAGTATCTGAACAGGTGGTTGGTGCCTTGGTCAACCTAATTGTAAAACTACTACTCGTATATATACATTAAGTAAAGACAAAATAGAAAAGCAGTAGTAATGAAATAAAAATGAAAGATTCGATCGAGACATTACTTCATGTTTACGAGCATCCTTGAGAAATATACGCAATAGAACAAGGAATTTTTCAGATATTCTCAACATTACAACACGGGAACGTAAATACAGTTGGCTTATGAAC
>NC_090752.1:83269078-83276578 GCF_036898095.1 Palaemon carinicauda
TATATATATATATATATATATATATATATATACATATATGTCTTACTTATAACTGTAATCGAACAGTTTAACATGTTTTTTTTTCAAAAAGGCCCATAAAAGAAACACAGGAGATATAAATAAATCACTATATTTCGGTCAATAACATCGACCCTCTTCAGGATGTAAAGTAAAAATGAGGAATACAGTGGAGAGTGACGGTTTATATAGGAAAGCAAAAGGGGGTGTGTTCAATTGTTCTACAGTTGTTATAATTGCTGGAAGGATTAGCCAAATTTAATTACATCCAGGAGCGTCTTCTTATTGTTGAGCCGCTCGGAGGATGTCTTGACCTCTGATGCATATCTGGTGGTTGGGTCTCCGTGGATTATCTTCTCAATGATAGGGTTGAGAAGAGTATTGTCCACTGTGTCAGCTTTCCATTGGCCGCCAAGATAGGTTCAATGAGTTGTGATTGATTTATGATGGCTGATTACAGGATTTTCCTTCTGTACGGACAGGTACTCTTAAAAAGCACAGACGACTCACTCCAGTTAATCTGATGCCCTAAATCCCTAAGGGTAAACGAAAATCCCCGAGTTTTCATAGCCATACCTAACAAATCTTTGAGATAGCGAACGGCCCGTTTGCCCAACGTAGACCTTTTCACAATCCCCACATGTTACTTTATAAACGCCGGATTCTATATCTCTTTTAATTTGATAAACATTAATAAGGGCGTTTCCTATGGTCTTGGGATATGAAAAAACAAAGGGGTTCTCAGTTTTGATATTATTTGTTATATTTTTAATACCTTCTATATATGGGAGTTTTATCTTCTTTTTAAAATCTCTTTGGTTAGTAACATCACGATCTTTATAATATATCGTGTTGGCTTTCTTGATGGCCTTTTCTATGACATACATCGGGTAGAATAGCTGGGCGAGTTGTTTACAAATTATTTCAAATTCTTTACTTAGGTAGGCTGGGGAACAGATTCTCAAACCTCTAAGAAATAGATTGCAAGCTACTCCAATTTTACAGAAATGTCGTGATAACTAAAGAAATGAATGCAGGAAATAGAGAAAGTTGGTTTTCTATACACAGTGAAATTATTCCCCGTCGATTCCCTTATAATTAGTATGTCCAAAAAAGCTAATTTTCAATCTTTTTCCGATTCAGTTTTAAATTTTATGTTAGGGACTAGGGAATTTAGATTATTGAAAAATATATTGAAATCTCCCCAGCTATCATCCCAATATGTGAAAATGTCAACATAGCGTTGCCAAACCATGTTCGTAGGTTTAATTGTTGTTAAAATTAAAATTTCTGTTTCAAAGTATTCCATGTAGAGATTGGCTAAAATTGGAGATAACGGGCTGCCCATACTACAACCAAATTTCCTGCCAGAACAGGCGGTGTGACTGGAAAGAATTCTTCAAGTACAGATCAGTTACAGCCTGTATCACTCAAGTGAACATCCCAGACAGAGAATCAAAGGCAGATGCAATCATCAATGACTGATCAGATCTTACCTACATTTACTACACATAATTCAAAGGCATTTTATGGCTTTGCTAAAGAGGATATCATAGTACAATGGAATATTATGGCACCAGGTACGTCTTTGATGTATACAAGAAATCTGAGCCGATGTCGAAAAGAGGAAAAGGAAGCACAAGAAGAATGACATGAACAAGTAGACACCAGGTAACTGGCAAAGCTTGCTTTGTGATGCAAGCAACAAGATTGTGCTGTTCCTCTACCTTGCAACAATGTGTGTAGCAGAGTCGACAAGCACAGTCATCGTTACAAAAAGAAAAAGATGCTATTAGCAACTTAATCAAGTCTCTGGAAGCCGTTTCCTTATTTTGTCATGATGAACCTGACACTCGAGTATTTGTAAATGCCAAGGATGCAACGACTGATGGGAGAAAATTTATTATAATTAAGGCCAATGACGCAGACGTGCTAATCGTAGAACCATATCTGTGTTGCCATTCTTACAGGAAATAGGTCTTGAGAAGATGAGAATTGTTTTTGGCCAAGAAGCCAAGATTCACTGAATTCCAATCCATAAGTTTGTCTGCAATAAGGCTTCAGAAAGCTAAAGGGATCCCATACTTTCATATAATCGCTGGATGTAACACTCTTCATAGTAAACTTAGAATGTATTTGATGATGTTTCTTAAACTTTCACTTAACTCAGCCAGCATTCAACATTGATTTGTGACCTTGACCTATAGAGGTAGAAGAGATTCGTTATCCTCATGCACGACAGATCAAGTACAGCTGTTAGTGTGGACCAAGGAATGCTAGTGCTCTTTGCCTGCAAGCAGAGACCATACAACTCAATTACACCAACACAGGTAGCCCTCAGAGAACAGACAAAGCATGCAGCCTATCGAGCTGGGATCATCTATGGCCAAGCAAATGTCTCCAGACACGCGCAGTCCTGCTGAATGGGGGTGGATACAGAAAGAAGACTCGGCAGATATGCTGGAAAATACTAATAACTATGGCAAGGAGCTCTCAGGAACTAACAAAGTGTTCCTGTAAGAAAGGCAGCAAAGGAAGATGCAAGTGCATACAATCAGCACTCCCCTGCATATCTCTCTGCTACTACGCATGTGGACAGTAATAGGTGGAATGCAAGTGGCATGGTTTCATCATTATAGTCCAAAAGCTTACGAATTAAAAAACGGACTCTCTCGTGTCCATCTCTAAAAAAATAGCAAAATCTTGAAAAATGTCCTTTTGCTTCGTAAACAGTAAAATCTCGAAAAAAAATGTGTGTAATTTTCCTTCATAAATATTAAAATCTACTTCAGTAGGTTTGAAAACATAGTAATCCATATCAACATCATACAAATCGGACAATTAAAAAAACTTCTAAGCAAAATATCTATTTTGGCCAACTAATTTTGCAGCCATCTTAAAAAATGCCGGCCATTTTGGATTTTCAGTTGGCTAATCGGTCAGATCTGATCATTATCACTTAAACACAAGTGTGCAAATTTTTTAGAGTTTTATTATCATTTGCACGATTCCTCTCAAAAAATTGCTTCTATCTCATGTACTATAAAACTCATTACTTTGACGATTAACTCACCACCAGTAAGAAACGTACTGAATAAATTCTATAATTATTATTGAAATAACTTACAAATCAACTAATAAACAGATTCATTAGTGAGATTTGTAATAGTTCAAGAACGATGGTAACAGATTTAACATGATTATTTCTAGCAAAATCCGGGAAGATCAATTTCGCCCCGGTAAAATAAGCAGCACATTTTTCTATACTCGATTCATTTTGCAATTCCTGATGTAAAGACCTACTTAGACATTTCGAGACACTTTTTTCAAGAAAATAGCGCTACAATTATAATCATTATACAATAATTCTCAATTTCTTGCACTTTCCAAAAATGGCTTCCAACTAATGAACATTGTTTTTTATATAATGACATGTTAAAGATACGGAAATACATCTCAATTCTCATTAAAGTTTTAAGATAATATATTATAAAGGTAAAAAGTGAAGGCGTCTGGTTTCAGCTCCAGATTCATCAGAATAGATAGTCACCAGAACGTGAGCCACTGATGTGTTTGGTGCCCAAACACAGCAGTGGCTTCCCCAGTAAACAGCTTAAACTCACGGTCCCGGGCTGAGATCGATCTGCTGCTATGCGAATGCTAAGCATCACGTTACCACTTAGTACAGTTATGCATATCAAAATGTACAAAACTCGAAGGAACGACACTAATATATTTAATTCGAATCTTGTTTGAAAGCTATAAATCGAGGCTCTACTTTATTCAAAGAAAAGCTTAATGTAAAATACATCATAGATAATTGTTACACAGTCAAAAAATACAACAAATTATACAAGGGAAGCAAGAACGTATTTGTAAATGGATCCACCTGTTTATTTCGTATGCAAATCACCATAAAGAGCAGTTCCAAAGATTTAATGGACCCGCTACTTATCATGCATCACTTTGTCCAACACGAGCCTGGCAAGTGAGAGATTTAATATCAATTACACCATGATATAATGAATCAACTTTGCACAAAGCTGCTACCTCTCTCTCTCCTCTCCTCTCTCTCTCTCCCTCTCTCTCTCTCTCTCCTCTCTCTCCCTCTCCTCTCTCTCTCTCTCTCTCTCTATATATATATATATATATATATGATATATATAAATATATATATATATATATATATATATATATATATATATATATATATATATATATATATATATATATCGGTAATAAACATTTTAATATAATGAAAGAAGCTTATGTAAAATTTCACATACTACTTCGTAGTTAATTCTTGTTAATAACAACCCCAAGACTGTAGTTATATTATAGGCCCTGTCTAATCTGCAAGGAAACAGGGCAGTTTTCAATTACATGATTTCTGTCTGGATTTGTCCACAAGAACATACCCTTTCCTCTACAGGTAGACGACCCCCTACCTCGTCTGTTCCAACGGCCCGTTTCAATTGCCTGTGCAGATAGGAATGGGTCACAGTGAGTCCCGAAGGGCCAATAAAGTCAGCCAATGAGATCATCTACATAAACAAGAGAACAGAGAATAATAGCGCTCATTAATAACTTTGAAAGTCAACAGTGAAGCCATAACAATAAACACTTTATTACCTCAATGGCTTTATCATGCATTAAATCTTTTATCACTTTTGTTCTAAAAACATTTCATACAAACGAAACTCGTTTAATGGAAAGAAAATTAAAAATCGCTATTTCCGAAGAAAACGAAAAATGTCCGACTGAAAACATGATTTCGTTCATTTCCTACAAATACTGTAGTTCCAAAACTGTAATAATTTGAATTCTTTTTTTTTATTTCAATTCTGTTTTAGAAATATCCTGAAAAACGAAACTCGAATGTGAAAGACCTTAAGCGGACCGAAAAGAAAATTCACTAAATATAAAAAAAAAAATAAATGTTGTAACAATTCCTTAATTTTAATTAAGGTAAACTGCATTCTTCCCATATTTCCTCAGGGATAATTAACTTCTGAAATGCTAAGTCTTGGTAATTTTTTTCTTTTGCTGCGCACTAGTTAGTATAACTCTCCATTCTGCTTTTGAAATACCAGACGACGAAATCATTGCTCAAAACATAAAGCATATCTCTCACAATTTCGAAATATCTTTCCTTACGAAAACATAACGACACAAACATTATACGAAAAACTTTAGGAGAAACCTAGTTGTTCATGGGTCGCTTTCATTCATAATTCATATATATATATATATATATATATATATATATATATATATATATATAATATATATATATATATTATATATATATATATATATATATATATATATATATATATATATATATATATATATTATAAATATATATATATATATATATAAATCAGCTGTTACTAGTCCACTGTAGAACAAAACCCTCAGACATGTCCTTTCCACTTGCGTCTGTTTAGGATATTTCTGTGCTTATTCCTCTGCTTCTCTTACAATCTCTAGGGACCCATTCTTTTATTCTTAATGTCCACCTATTATCTGTCCTTCTCATTATATGTCCTGCCCATCGTCAATTTCTTTTTCTTACATGTTATTAGATCGTTGACGATCCTGAACCAATTCAGCAGTCTGAGGTGACTGACATCGTACATCTTGGTACGTCCATGGGGCTGGAAGTTAGCACGGAGGATATAGATGAACTTATCGAGGAGCACCACGAGGAGTTGACGACGGGCGAACCTGAAGGAGTTGAAGACGATGCAAGTGAGTGATGTCCAAGAGCAGTTCTCTAGCGGTGATGAGGAGGATGTTACACCTTTGAAAACGGCAGACATCAAGGAAATTCTCGCATGTTTCCATAAAATGGCAGACTACGTCGAAAAGGAACATCCAGAAAAAGTTTATACCAACCGTGCGCTTCAACACTGCAATGGACGTTTGCCTAACGCATTTTAGAAATGTGTTGAAAAGTAGGCAGAAACAAGCTTCAATGGATAATTTTCTTATTAAAGAGGCCAGCGGTATTAGTAGGCCAAGACGAAGGTGAAAGTGAAGAAAAGAAACAGAAAAGAGGAAGTGATGAAGAATTAGAAGGTGATAGTAAAGAAAAGAAACAGAAAAAAGAAAGTGATGAAGAAGTAGAAGAGATTTAGAAAATATGAAAAACGTAAAGTTATAAAAAAGCAAAAAAAAAAAAAAAAAAACCAATTTTAAGTTTTATGTTACCGTTAAGTGTGAAAGAAATTTTTTCTTTCATTTTATAGTGTTAATTATTTCTGCCATTTTTTTCATTTCGTAAAGTTTAAGTGTTAATGTGTTAAGTGTGTAAATTACTGTACGTAGTCTGTCACTTGTTACGTTTTTTGCCTTATGCCATCCTCCTCTGCCGCGACTTCGCTATCGGACATCGTCTCAATCAAAAGGTAAGTTAAAACTTTTTTGTTACACTAATTAACTGTAACCTTTTTTTCAGAGTATCAATCCTTAATTTAGGTGTACGTACAGGTAACAATACACCTTCACTGATCCAAATGCTTTACATACAGTACCGTAACTTTTATATAGTAGTAAAGAAAACGGACCGTTTTCTTAGGGCTTGGGGGTGATAACTAGGCTATAACTACATTATTGAATAATCTCATAGTGGTTTCTGGAATGTATTAGGCTGTTTTTAACGGTTGGGTTAATTATTGAATGATAGATATTGCTGCATTGCATGTTCATTACTACAGTTTAGGCGTGTTTATGGAAGAAAAAGGTGTCTTCTCGTAAGGCTTGGAACGGATTAGGCTATTTACATGTAAAACGCGACTCAGGATACGAAAAAATCAGGACTCGGAAACCGTATCCTGAACGGATTACTTTCGTATCCTGAGGCATCACTTGTATATATATATATATATATATATATATATATATATATATATATATATATATATATATATCATATATATGTGTGTGTGTGTGTGTGTGTGTGTGTGTACATTGGAAACATTCCAATCGGCAGTTTCTGCAAAGTATCTAAAAGAGAATATAATGAGACGAGGAATATTTTCGAAGACACTAAAGAGGAAGTGACTTCGGAAAATGGGTGCTGCAAAAAAATATTCAGCAGGCCACGATGCTCTTGCCCAAATTCTTAAATCCCAAAGCTACAATAAACAGAGACTCCTGCTAACTTTTGCCTCTCCGGGATGCCACATAATAAAATGGAGAACAAGTTGCAATGACTATTTGTGTCGAAAACCAAAATGGGGTGGGTAAATACTTTTTCTAAAGCTAAAATCAAACTCTTATGTTATACCGAAGGAGAATGCTTCGAGGTGCTATGTAGAGAGAGAGAGAGAGAGAGGAGAAGAGAGAGAAGAGAGAGAGGAGAGGAGAGAGAGAGAGGAGAGAGAGAGAGAGAGAGAGAGGAGAGAGAGAGAGAGAGAGAGAGAGAAGAGAGGAACTGACGTGAAAATTGTTCGAATCTTCCTTTCATTCTCAAAT